>NC_057725.1:36670582-36683228 GCF_004010195.1 Chiloscyllium plagiosum
ATATGGCTGGTTGGATACCTTTATCTGGAATCATAGACGGCCCCTCATTAAGCTGAAGAAGCTATAGCTTCCACAGGCAAGGGGAGGATTGGATTTCCCAGATTTTAGGAAATATCAGTTAAGTTCCCTATTAAGTTACATAGCTGATTGGGTCTTGTCTGAGCCACAATCAATCTGGCTGGACATCGAGGCTTCTCAGGTAAAATGCCCAGTTATTAACCTTTTATTTTCATACAAGAGGAAAATCATTACGGACCACTGTAAAAACCCTATAATACTAAACACAATTAAAGCTCGGAATATAATGCGGCAAAATGTGGGCAACTCATAAAACATCCCCCTATGCTCCAATAGTGGGAGCATGGGGATTTCAACCGGGGTTTACAGATGCCACTTTCAAACTCTGGAGATCCAGGGGTATGAGCTGAAAATGTGTTGCTGGAAAAGCGCAGCAGGTCAGGCAGCATTCAAGGAACAGGAGAATTTTTTCTGGCATAAGCCTTTCTTCAGGAATGAGGAAAGTGAGATCCAGGGGTATCTTAAGTTTAGGGGATCTGTTTAAAGAAGGGGGTCCTGAGGTCTTTTGAACAGCTGCGTCAGAAATTTGGATTACCTAATGGAGACCTCTTTCGATACTTCCAAATTCGAGATTACATACAGAAGATGACTACGTTATTAGATACTGGATCAGTGGTGCTGGAAGAGCACAGCAATTCAGGCAGCATCCGAGGAGCTTCGAAATTCCTCGGATGCTGCCTGAATTGCTGTGCTCTTCCAGCACCACTGATCCAGAATCTGGTTTCCAACATCTGCAGTCATTGTTTTTACTACATTATTAGATAGTCTTTATAAATCAGATAGAGAACGTAGAGTGCTATGGCCAATGGGGGTATCTTCCGTTAGTACTATTTATCATTCATTACATGATGAAGTATCGGGAAATATGGACAATCTGCTTAAAACATGGGATCAGGATTTAGGACTAGAAATCTCTATAGAAACATTTGGGAAAACGCCAGAAGAATCACCATCTGCAACATGACTCAGGCTATCCAGTTGAAGATACGTCATAGGGCCCATATAGCACCGGATCGATTGGCAAAATTTAAGGCAGGAGCATCTCCAACTGTAAAATAGAGGTGGGCACTCTTGTGCATTGCTTATGGACCTGTCATAAGGTCCATAGATATTGGACTAAAGTAGCAAGTGCTCTGACAGAAATCTTAGGAATGGAAATTAGAGTGGACCCTGTATCTCTCCTTTTGGGCTTTTCGAACTTACCTTCCCTGGATATGCACGGGAAGGGATTATTTTCTATTCTCTCTTTCTGTGCAAGGAAAAATATTTTGGTAAACTGGGTGGCTGAGGGTCCCCCAGACTTTCAAATTGGCACAGAATAATCATGGAATGTATTCCCCTTGACTTCCTTACAAATATGGTGCACCAAAAGACCGCATAATTCCATAAAATATGGCAGCCCTTCTTGAATTATATAAATACAGATATTTCGGCCATCCTAACAAGGGCTTTTATTTAATTGAGATGGCGAACCTGGCTGGTCCGGGGCCCCTTGGGAGAGGAATCCCGCACGAATACGGGTTTTGTTACATTTGATGTTAATATATTCTGAGCATGTATCTCACTACCCAATTTCTGTGTTAGCCGTTGTTTTTTTTCAATCTTATTTGAATAATGTAAGAGACTTAATTTTACACTCTGGTTAGTTGTAGATTAGATTAGTAGTTAGTTAAGTTTTTTTTTCTTGGTATTTTTCTTTTGTTACAATTTGGTTATTATTTATTTAAGATTTAATTGTACATCAATGTTGATACTTGGTTTTTTTAAAATTTTGTAAACTTGTAAAAATATGTTAAATTTTCAATAAAAATGTCTATAAAAATAAAAAAATAAGGGGTCGGCCATTTAGGACAGAGATGAGGAGAAACTTCTTCACCCAGAGAGTGGTGGGTGTGTGGAATGCTCTGCCCCAGAGGGCAGTGGAGGCCCAGTCTCTGGATTCGTTTAAAAAAGAGTTGGATAGAGCTCTCAAGGATAGTGGAATCAAGGGTTATGGAGATAAGGCAAGAACAGGATACTGACTGAGGATGATCAGCCATGATCATAATGAATGGTGGTGCAGGCTACGAAGGGCAGAATGGCCTACTCCTGCACCTATTGTCTATTGTCTATTGTCCATTGTCCATTGCCTATTGTCTATAATTGCTGGCATACAAAGGGTAATGAATTGAAGGTACATGGCCATCAGGGCTGCATTCCTTAGTCATTGAAGAATTCACTCTGATTGTCTCATGTATTAGTGACTAAAGCATGAGGATTCTGAAAGTATTTCTATATTTCCTGCTGAGGTAGCGTGTTTCTATTGTGGTTGTCATACATGCTACCAATTGGTGTGACCAGTGAGTAGGTGGCTGCTGGTTAATGAGGATTATTCTCTCAATGCATGACTGATGACCATGCTATATCACGTTCTGATCTGGCATAGCAGTGGTACACTTAGATTGCTGGCAGTACCCAGAATCTGAGAGGGTACATGCTTGGTGCCTGACTGGCTGGCATATGGGGATTCTGTTGAATAAATTGTGCATGTGTGGAATTAAAACTCTCTGAACTTTGCACTACACCCCACCACCAGCTTCGAAATCCGGCTCCAGTGAAGATTACAGTGTAAGTTTCCAGTGTCTGGAACATTCAAAGGGGGCCCTTCAACATAGGCCTCCTTGTGGGTGGCAGCTGCAGGATGTTGGCTGAAGTACACACACGAGAGCAGCTGCAAAGAGGAGAATGCTGAAGACAAAGGGGATGACTCACAGTAATTCACACCATCATCTCTTTTGTCATTTTATCATTCCTGCTGCATCACCATCGCCCTTTGCAACCTCATTCCTACCCCTTGTTTGAAAGAGTGTTATATCTCCAACATCTTATAATTCTGACCAAGGCCTCATCTTGAATCAATGGCTTAAATTGAACTGTGGGATCCAAAACCCTGACACTTCGACCAAGTGAGGTGTCCACAGTCTGTACTTGCCAATAGGGGTACTGCCAAACCAGCTTGGTGGTTTTATGAAAGACAGCGTCCTAATTAAGGACAATACATGGACACTTGATGCCACCCACTCAGAAGACTGGCAGCTCAAAAGTGTGAACTGGAAGAGGTAGACACTGCTGAGGAAGCCCAGAGACCTCAGGGGCACCTCAAGATGGTGAGCCCTTGGAGATATAAGTCTAATTTAAAATTCTGGAGTGCTGAGCATGGAAGACCCTGTTGATCAGAAAGGAAAGGTCTCTGGAGGATGATAGCGGCCTTGGGATCCAGCTTTAATACCTAGCCTCTGCTTTAGTTAGACAGTCTCTTGTTTTAACAGTCCCTCCATCCAGGGCAAGAAGCCCCTCTCAATGAGGATGTCAGCTTCCCCTAGTGGCTATCAGCAAAATACTAGTGACCTTTCTTAAAGGCACTGAGACCAGTGATTTTTCTTAATTGTTCAAATTGGCTGCCTGTTACCATGGAGTGGGCAACTGATCCATACTCTTTCCTCACCCATGCACCCCATTGAGAAACCTCCATGTTGGCAAGACCAGGTTAAGTAGCCATCTGGACATGGATCTCCCTATTTCACCAGTCCTAAACTTTGGTTGTTGACCTGGGCTGTAAAATTCAATCCATTAACTAATTTTGTTTCTCTGTCTAAAGGTGCTGCTTGAAATGCTGATTATTTTTAGTCCTCTCTGAATAGAATAAAACAAAAATCCATTTGAGATTTCTAACAGCCACAGTATCTTGTTTATCTATTAGCAAGTGTGGGTGGGCGAGACAGCTTCTGATGTGTGGAGGATCTGTGGTGTCACTAGTTTGGCTAATTGCTGCACTTTGATAACCGAAAATATAACAGTCCCACTGCTGTTTCTCTCTCACTTCTCTGATGCTGTGAGGGAGATCTGTGTATAGAATCTGTCTGACTTCCTGCTCCTTGGGTCTGAAGATGTGAATGGAAACTGGAATTCAACCACATGTGTTAGGAGGAGTAGGCTCCTTGGTTACATGAGCCTGCTGCACTATTCTATATAAGATCATGACCGATCTGATTACTCCAGAATTACCGCCCCCCACCCCCCAATAATCTTTCAGCCCCATTCGTCCTGTTCTCATTCTCCCTCCAGGATTGCCCTACATCTTGCCCCGCAGATAGAAAGAGAGTGTGGGGCTACATCAAAGTTATGTGTATTAGTGTGAGGCATGGTGAAATGTGCATGGTGACAGTGACATGCAACAATCAATATGCCATACAGCTGTAAACTGGCAGGAGGGTGATATTTGCTGGTAAGTACATGACAAGACATTGCATGAGCTTGCTGTGAGGGCAGCAGCAGCTGTTGTCAAGGCGGCTAGAGCCGGGGGGAAGGTTGGCTTAGTTTTCATTGAAAATACGTTGGTGGAAAGGGACATGGCACTGTTTAGGATGATATGGTAAGAATGGATTATGCAATAGCAGGATACAATATACAGTAGATCAGTTACCTTAGCTGATGGTGTCAGATTATGAAACTTTTATCTACATTGCACCCGTTAACATCCTCAGCAGTCCCTCTCCTTCCTGACCCTCTACTTGTTTGCTTTGGTATGTGAATCGCATTGAAGGAGAAGAGGAAGTTTCTGCCGATGTTTATTTGCTCATTTAGCATTTTCCTCCAGAATTCTTGCTGATCTTGCCCATATTGAATTGATTATTTTTATGCAATAAAATTTGAGTCAAGAAGGAAGTCCTTACTTCAAAAGGTTGCATCTAACTTTGAAATGTGTCATCTCTTATTATTATGTACAGGATCTCCTGCCAAATCTGCTTCCATCTCACATTGCACTGGATGTTGAGCCAATTCCAAATTTGACTTCACTAATAGGTTACCAGGGAATTTGTAACAGGGAAATAGTGAGGTTGGATAGTGCTGTTGCTATTGGTGATCATATTATCAGACATTCCACAATCATTCTCATTGTCCTGTTTGATGCCACATGATGTGGAGGTGCTGGTGGTGGACTGGGGTGGACAAGATCAGAAGTCACATGACACCAAGTTATAGTCTAATCAGAGCATTGCTTCTTCATCAGGTGGAATGGAAGGAGCAGCGCTCTGAAAGCTTTTGATTTCAAATTATCTTGTTGGAGTATAAACAGGTGTCGTGTGACTTCTGACCTAATACCTTTATAATAAGAGAAGATATGCAAGAGAGAAGCCTGATCAGCATTAGATTACATTTTCTGCTTTCAAAGAGCAATTGACCAATCTGCAATGAATGTTAGCCTTGAAACATTCATTGAGGGGTGAAATTAAAGAGGTAATGAAATACAACTTCCACTTAAAAATGATGGGGCCATTTTCACTTGCTCTCATGACCATAAATTGGACTGTAATCGATTTAAAATGGTATCTACTATCTGAGGAGTGCATGTTGAAAAGCTTTGCCAAACTTGTATTTTTCTGGCAATGCTCAAGTTCTGAACAACCTAACCACTAATTCATGGAATAAAAGTCTGGTGCCATAATAGCTAATACAATTCCTGTATTTAAGAGTATTTCCAGGGAATGACAGGCCTGTCCAATTAATATTTGGTGGGAGGGGAAATAATAGAACATTTACTAAAAGAGAGAACAGACATGCATCTAGAAATAAGAAAAGTACTGAATAATCAGTATAAATTTGAAAAGAGAAAGTCTAGCTTGGCTAACCATTTTATATTTTTAACGAGATGACAGAGAAAGTTGATGAAAGTAATGTAGCAAATATAAAATATCAGGACTTTCAAAAGGAGCTGGGGACAATAAGCAAAATGGATTGATGATGACTTCATGACAGAAACTATTTCACTGGACTGTTTTATATTTGCATGAGAAGGTATAGGAGCCTTGGATTAATGTCTTTTCTGAAAGATGACAGAATTCTCTGAGAGTGAAGAACTCTCATTGATCATTTGGAATGTCAGTTTAGATTCTCTGCTTGAGCCTCCAGAGGGGGGATCATGAGGCTCACAAGTCACAGCCTGAAACCAATTTCAAAATGAATATTTAATAACCCTGAAGGGATTCCTTTTACAAGACTTATTTGAGCTCACAACATGTGGAACTTAATCATCAAGGAAAATCGTTTCTATAATCAACTGTTGGTGATTCCATTATTGAGCAGATGACATGTGAACTAGAGTTTTAGTTTGCTGAGGTATTTGATTTTGTTTCAGTGATGGCACACAATAGGAAATCAGAATGCTAGTAATTTTGCAGAAAAAAAGAAATAATTTTTGCCCATCTGAATCCAGTTTTGTATAAGATCGTGAGGTACCAATAAAAAACTGACAATCACTTCTTTGCAGTATCCCACTGGGACATCTTTATTGCATAAACAGAAGGTAATTTGAAGGTTTATTTATACTTTGCATTCCCGCTAGCTTGCGCACACCAGTTCCAAATTAATCCTCTGTCAGTTTTATTCTTTGAATTTTGTTGTACTTTCACATACCTTTCAAATAATGTTCTAGATTTACCTTCTCCAAGGCTGTGAACAGTCTGGTATAGCTCTAGGAGATTGCCATGAATCACTTGAAAGTTGTTTTAGAAAATAGTTCAATATTTTCTCAAATTGCATCTGCTGATGCTTAGGAATGCTTGGAGATATTAATTTGCATTTTAAAATTAAATAGCAAATAATGATGCAAGGCTTTGGATATTATCTTCGGCATTCATATCTTACTGATAAAGGAGAGGGCAGATATAGGAAAATCAAGATGGGAGATTTGGTTGTTTCATGTATTTTCAAGTGAAAACCACATTATATTCCCTCTGTACACAAAGTGTTGGCAGCTGTTGAAGTTATTCAAGCAGAGGACATGTTTAACCTCAGGGAACAGCACAATTAATTTTAATTTTCTTTTGCTCGGTTGTATTTATGTAGATGGCTCCTCCTGTACAACATGGAACAGTATAGCTCAGGAATAGGCCCTTTGGCCCACCATGCCATTCTAAACTAATTCCATTTGGCTGCATATCATCTGTATCCCTCTATTCTTTGCCTGTTCATGTGTCTATCTAAATGCCTCTTAAACATTGCTAATATTTCTGCTTCTACAACCTCCCCTGGCAGCACATTTCAGGCACATACTACCCTTTGAGTAAAAGTCTTTTCTTGCACATCTCCTTTAAGCTTTCCTCCTCTCACCTTAAACCTATGCTCCCTAGTATTTGATATTTCCACCCAGGAAAAATGTTTCTGACAATCCACAATATCCATGCTTCTCCTAATCTTATACACTTCCATCAGGTTGCCCCTCAGCCTCTGACACTCTAGTGAAAACAATGCAAGTCTGTGCAACCTTTCCTTATAGATAATACACTCCAATCCAAGCAACATCCTGGTGAACGACTTCTGCAACCTCTCTAAAGTGACCACATCCTTTCTATAGTGTAGTGACCAGAACTGCACAAACTACTCCAAATGTGGCCTAATTAAAATTCTATCCAGCTGCAATGTAACTTGCCAACATTTATACTCAATGCCTTGACTGATGTAGGCAAGCATGCAGTAAAAACTCTTTACCACCTCATCTGCTTGTCATAGAGTCATAGAAATGTACAGCATGGAAACAGACCCTTCGGTCCAACCTGTCCATGCCGACCAGATATCCCAACCCAATCTAGTCCCACCTACCAGCACCCGGCCCATATCCCTCCAAACCCTTCCTATTCATGTACCCATCCAAATGCTGTTTAAATGTTGCAATTGTACCAGCCTCCACCACATCCTCTGGCAGCACAGTCCATACACGTACCACCCTCTGCGTGAAAAAGTTGCCCCTTAGGTCTCTTTTATATCTTTCCCCTCTCACCCTAAACCTATGCCCTCTAGTTCTGGACTCCTAACCAATGTCCTGTATAGCCGCAATATGACCTCCCAACTCCTGTACTCAATACTCTGACCAATAGACTTTAAGCAGACCAAGAATTTGGACCCCAAGATCCCTATGTATATTGATGCTCCTAAGAGTCCACCCATTTACTGCATAGTTTCCTCTTGCATTTGACCTCCCAAAATACAGATTAAGTGCCATTTCTCTGTTCAACTTTCCAATTGATCTATATTTGTTGTATTCTTTGGCAACTTTCCTCACTATCCATGACTTGACTAAATTTAATGTCATCTGCAAACTTACTGATCAGACCACCTACATTTTCATCCAAATCATTTATATATATATTACAACCAACAGAGGTCCCAGCACTGATCTTTGCTGAACACAACTGGTCACAGACCTCCAGTTAAAAAAAAATCCCTCCACAACTATCCTTTGTCTTCTGTGAAGCTAATTTTGCATCCAACTTTGCAACTCACTTTCAATTCCATGCAACCTAATCTTCTGGACAAGTCTATCATGAGGGATGTCAAATGTTTCAGCAAAGTACATGTAAGCAATGTACCTTGTCCCACCCTCATCAGTCATCTTCTTCACTTCCTCAAATAACTCAGATTTGTGAGACAAGACCTCCCCTGCATAAACCCATACAGATTGTCCCTAATAAGACAGATGAAAGTAAATCCTGTCTGTAAGAATCTTCTCCAGTAATTTCCCTACCATTGAATTAAGGCTCCTGGATTATCCCAGTTGATCTTCTTAAACAAAAGAGCCACATTAGCTTTTTTCCAGTCTTCTGAGACCTCACCTATGGCTGAAAAGGATAGAAAGATCTCTGTCAAGGCCCCAGCAATCTCCTCCCTTGCCTTCCTCAGTATCCTGAGATAGATCCCACGGCAAATTGTCTATCTTAATGTTTTTAAGAGACCCAGCGCCTCCTCCTTCTTAATATCACGATGTGGAGGTGCCAGTGGACAAAATTAAAAATCACACACCAGGTTATTGTCCAACAGGTTTATTTGGAAGTACAAGTTTTTGGAGCGCTGCTCATTCGCCAGTTAGTTAGTTTTAATATTGACATAGAATAGAATATCAACATATCCCTTCCTAACCTTACCATCATCCATATCCTTCTCCTTGGTGAATACTGATGTGAATTACTTATTAAGGGCCTGAGCCACTTCCTCTGGTTCCATGCATAAATTCCCTCCTTTGTCCTTGACTAGACCTATTCTTTCCCAAGCTACAGTCTTGCTCCTAATAGATGTTAAAAAAAATGCCTTGGGATTCTCCTTAATCCTACTTGTCAAGGACATTTAAAGGCTCCTTTTAGCCCTCATAATCCCCTGTTTAAGTTCTTTCCTGCTTTCTTTGTATTCCTCAATGATTTCAAATTCTTAAACCTTATGTATGGTTCCACTTTCTTATTGGGCGGCACGGTAGCACAGTGGTTAGCACTGCTGCTTCACAGCGCCAGAGATCCGGGTTCAATTCCCGCCTCAGGCGACTCTCTATGTGGAGTTTGCACATTCTCCCCGTGTCTGCGTGGGTTTCCTCCGGGTGCTCCGGTTTCCTCCCACAATCCAAAAATGTGCAGGGGTTAGGTGAATTGGCCATGCTAAATTGCCCGTAGTGTTAGGTGAAGGGGTAAATGTAGGAGAATGGGTCTGGGTGGGTTACGCTTCGGTGGGTCGGTGTGGACTTGTTGGGCCGAAGGGCCTGTTTCCACACTGTAAGTAATCTAATCTAATCTTGACTCAACATTGAATATCTCTTGTCATCCAGGGTCCACACATCTTGCCATTCTTATCTTTCATCCTCACTGGAACATGGCTGGTCCTGAACTTTGATCAGTCTTTAAAAGGTTCCCAAATGTCAGATGTGGATTTACCCTCCAATAATCTACCCCAAGCTAATTTCTCCAGTTTCTGCTTTTCCCCAGTTTAGCACTTTCATCTGAGGATCAGTCTTATCCTAATCCATAACTACATTAAGACTTACGGAATTGTGCTCCCCCACTGAAACTTCAATCATCTGTCCAGGCTTATTACCCGATAGAGGGTGTCATTCAGCCCCTTCCCTAGTTGGGCATATTGTTTCAAGAAACTCTCTTAGATGCACCTAAATTCCACCCCATCCAAGCCCCTGGAACAAAAGGAGTCTCAGTCAATACTGGGGAATTTAAAATCACCCACCACAACAACCCTGCTGCAATCTTTCCATTGCAGTCGGTTCTGATATCATGTGGTTGTTCTGTTCTCGTGCAATCTCGCATTATAAGAAAATCACACAATAGCTGCACCATTTAAACTAATGGAGCCAGAATCACATTATAGCCAATACAGGTAAAGAAAGTCCACGTTCCACTTGCACCCACACCTCCCCCTTCACTTCCCTCCAAGGCCCCAAGGGATCCTTCCATATCCATCACAAATTCACCGGCACCTCCACACACATCATTTACTGCATCCGCTGCACCCGATGTGGCCTCCTATACATTGGGGAGACAGGCCGCCTACTTGCGGAATGTTTCAGAGAACACCTCTGGGACATCTGCACCAACCAACTCAACCGCCCCGTGGCTGAACATTTTAACTCCCCCTCCCACTCTGCCAAGGACATGCAGGTCCATGGCCTCCTCCATCGCCAGACCATGGCAACACGACGCCTGGAGGAAGAGCGCCTCATCTTCCACCTAGGAACCCTCCAACCACAAGGGATGAATGCTGATTTCTCCAGCTTCCTCATTTCCCCTCCCCCCCACCTTTTCTCAGTCCCAACCCTCGGACTCAGCACCGTCTTCTTGACCTGCAATCTTCTTCCCGACCTCTCCGCGCCCACCCCCTCTCCGGCCTATCACCCTCACCTTAACCTCCTTCTACCTATTGCATTCCCAACGCCCCTCCCCCAAGTCCCTCCTCCCTACCTTTTATCTTAGCCTGCTTGGCACACCCTCCTCATTCCTGAAGAAGGGCTTATGCCCGAAACGTCGATTCTCCTGCTCCTTTGATGCTGCCTGACCTGCTGCGCTTTTCCAGCAACACATTTTTCAGACAACATCTTAGTTCCACATATTAATCCAGGCTCTAAGTCCATCTGCCTTACCTGTTATACTTCTTGCTTTGAAGTAAATACACTTCAGACCGCAGGTCCTGCTGTTTTCATTAACCTGGCCCTACCTGTCCTTCTTATCAGGCTTATTTGACTTCACCTCTACCTTTTTCTCAATCACACTACAGACTGACCTACTACTATGGCTCCTGCCCCTCCTCACCCCCGCCACACTAGTTTAAACCTGTGGCATTCGCAAACCTCCCTGGTTCCCTTCCAGTTTAGGTGTAACCTGTCCTTCTTATACAGATCCTTCCTATCCTGGAAGAGATCCCAGTGATTCTGACAGCTGATGCCCTCCTACACCAGCCTCTAGATCTGTCCATTCTGTTTTATTATCTTCCAATTTCTGGCCTCACTAGCATGTGTCCCAGGAAGTAATCCTGAGATTATAAGCCTGCTTTTCAACTTTCTAATTAACTCCCCAAATTCCCTTTGCAGGACCTCATCTCTCTCTCTCTCTCTCTCTCTCCTTTCTCTCTCTCTCTCTCTCTCTCTCTTTCTCTGCCTATCTTGTTAGTATCAATATGGACCACAGCCTCTCGTTGCTCAATTTTTCCTTACAGATTATCCTGTGCCCACTCAGAGATATCATTGACCCTGGCATCAGGGAGGCCACACACCATTCCAGAGACTCACTTGCAGCCACAGAAATGCCTATCTGTGCCCATTACTATGGAGTCCCCTATCGCTAACTGCTTGCGAACAACTTCAACCCTCCCTGATGTAGAACAGTGCCAGTTGTGGTGCCACTGATCTGTCTGCTGCTGCTTTTTTCCCCTGGGAGGCCATCTCCTAACAGTATCCTGCACAGTATACTTGTCTGGGAGGGCCCTGGCCTCGGAAACGCCATTAGCCATGCGGCTGATGCAGCTACCACCCCCACGCTGATTGATGATGTCACTTCTGCCCCCATCATGGCCACTCCCACAGCCACTTCCGGCCCTCACATCATCGCCGATGCCACACCCTCAGTGACTTCCGCCACCCCTACTGCCGTGTCTGCCACCACTTCCGCCCCCACCAACGCCACTCACCTGCATTCTGCTGACACGCCCCCCACAGACCCCACTGTCACTATCCCCACCCCCCAGAACCCTGAGGGGAACACTACCCCTGCTCATGCCTCCACCCCCATTCCCCCCACCATCACACCCGCTCCAGGTACTGGCTCCGCCCCCACTCCCAGCTCCACACCCACACCAGATCCCAGCTCCCAGCCCTGCCGAGTTTTCACCATCCCCCCAGACCTCCCCCTCACTGAGGACGAACGATCAGTCCTCAGCAAAGGACTCACCTTCGTCCCCGTCCGTCCACGCATCAATGAATTTAATACACGCCGTGACATCGAACAATTCTTCCGTCGCCTCCGCCTCCGAGCTTACTTTCACAATCAGGACTCCCGCCCACCTTCTGAGGACCCCTTCGCCCACCTCCAACACACTGCATCCACCTGGACACCCCGCGCTGGCCTATTACCTGCCCTCGACCTCTTCATTTCCAACTGCCGCCGGGACATTAACCGCCTCAACCTGTCGACCCCCCTCCCCCACTCCAACCTCTCACCCTCACAACGCGCAGCCCTCCAATCCCCCTGCTCCAATCCTGACCTCACCA
>NC_057725.1:36685289-36703574 GCF_004010195.1 Chiloscyllium plagiosum
TTTCCAGCATCTGCAGTCATTGTTTTTACCTCGTTGATTTTAACCCTACTGTGAATCCTCTTGCAAGGATGCCTGCCTTGAAGAAGTTTTCCTCCTCTCTCTACAAGAATCTCAGGGAGTCTCTCTCTCATTGCAACTCCCAGGTCATTTCCTCAGCCTTGAAACTCTTATCTCTCCATGCTTCAGGCTCTCTGCCTTTATTCCCGATGAAGGGCTTTTGCCCGAAACGTCGATTTTGCCTGTCCTCGGATGCTGCCTGAATTGCTGTGCTCTTCCAGCACCACTGATCCAGACTTCTGCACTGCCTACCCATGCTTACTAAACTTCCTGGTGGTCACTCAATGCTCTTCTACCTGTGTAGCCCTTATTGTAATGTGACCAGCTCACTGAACCTACCATCCATGAAGTTCCCAGCGACATGGATGCTTCATGCAGCTTGTCAGGAGCTGCAGCTGAACATACTTCCTGCATTAATGGTTAGCATGGACACTGGAAGTATCCCCGATTTCCCACATATTGAAGAAAGAGCACTTCACAGAGCTGAGTTCTCCTGCTGTTGTGAACCTCATCACTACAGACAGTAAACTAGGAACTAATGACTCAAACTTACCCACTGCTCACCAAAACTGGTTTCTCACTCTCGTTCTCTGTTTCTATTCTTGACAAAACTGACCTTAAACATGTAAGATACAAGTATTACATACAAATACAATCCAAGATCTCATAGGCTAAAGAAAGATACAGATCTGATTTACTCTCATACTGAGCTGTAAGTATTCACAAACATGCTCTTACATATGATCCTGCCTTTCTTAGTGATGGAGGGTGGTGGGACAGAGTAACAATAATCATACAGTCTCTTACTATATTTGCACAACATCATTTGACATGTTCATCAGAATAAGGTCCCTGTGTCAACAGCCTATGAAGAAGAGTTCCCTGACCCTCCTTATCAGAATCCTTCATGTCCCACTATATGGCAGAAGGTGCTAAACTGTCAAGGACTGGATGCTTCACAAAATGGTTAGGGAGACAAGGGATGCCCTCTGCAACCATGGCTGATGACTTTGTTGATAAACTCCCTGACTGAGGCTGAGCATAGATACACTGCAGCCCATTCTTCTAGCAGGGCCATGGTGGAGCAGATGATCAGCACACTGAAGATGAGGCTCCTGTGATCAGTTCAGTCTGGAGGGGGCGTTGCAATAATAATCAGACCAAGCATGCTGCATAATCCTAGCATGCCGTGCTCTACACAACTGGAGCAGACAAAGAGGGGAATTAATGGTTTCGGAAGAGCTGAAAAAATGGTAGCTATCTTCCAAGAAGGAAGATGAGGGTGTTGTGTATGTGGGACCATCACCTCCAGTCTGATACAGCATTGTAGCATCCAGTGTAACAAGCCACACAGGATTTTATTGACACCTGGTTTTGTAGATGTGAGCTGGGTGCAGTGATCATTCATTAACTGTAAAAATGTTACTGCTTGAAAGGCAAACAGTTCCTGTCCTTTCCCAGAGGCTAATGCAGCTTTTGTGATTTGTTTTGTTGCTTTTGCAGTTACTGAAAAGAAGTGAAAAAATTCTGGTATATGATGATCTTGCATTGAACAATAAAATATTAGGTTACACTGGGTACTAGTGAAAAAGGAGCACACATTTAAACAGGGTTCTGAAATGTGGGTCGAGAATGTGGCGCTGAAAAATCACAGCAGGTCAGGCAGCATCTGAGGAGCAGAAGAATCGACATTTTGGGCATAAGCCCTTCATTAGGAATCGGGGTTCTGAAATGAGGTGATGCTAAGGTTGGGTAACCAGTGTAACTTGGTTCTGAAAATAACAATACATTTATAAATGTGCTCTTGTATTTGCAATGAAACGTCAACTGTGCATCCCGCATGTCTAGACAAGTTTTTCTTTTTGATTCTTCTCCCAGTATGGGAAGGGCAGCTCCAGGCTGGCAGCAATTGGCTTGGTGCATGGCTGGGCTTTAAAACTGGCACTCCGTTAGGAATTCTATGAGGGCCTGGCAGTGGCCAGTACTTCCATCTCTGGAGTGAGGAAAAAGGAGTGGAGTGTCTTAAGAATGTGTTGCATTGGTGATGAAATGACATTTAGAAAAGTAGTGTAAGAAATCTTGTTTGGGCTAACAGAGAGAAACCCTCCATGAAGCTCATCAAAATTGTGACTTAACTGATTTCTCATAAAATTCAGGCCTATTGATGTATCATTCATTAACTCATACAGTAAAATGGTAAGATTTATGATACATGGAGGTTGATTTAATTAGAGATATTTGATACTGCACATTAAAGTAACCATACTCTTCACTCCCCATTAGGAAAGTGCTGGTACACTACAAATGCTTGAATTAATTCATGCAGGGCACATATAGAACAATTGTACCATTTAAGGGGCAGACCTAGGAAGCCTTCCTTGAAAAGGATTGCAAAATTGCACAAGCTCCCTTCAATATTTAAAAAAATTAAACATACGTAACATAAATAGTGCTAATAACAGGAGAAGGAGAACTATAGGGACTCAGCAGGCAACACTCTACATCATGTGATGTAGTCCTAGTCTGAAAAACCTTTAAAGGCCAGCTGTCAATTATGTTTTTTTTAAAGCTAGCTTTTCAACTGAGAACTACTTTCAGTAAATGTACAGGATGCACTACAATTAAGATGTCAAATTTCCAGAATATTACCCACCCACAGGCTCCTTTCTCTAGGCTATTTATGACATGCCCATCTCTAGCATTACCTTTTTGCTTAAAATAAGAATCCTTACAGTAAATGTAAATGCTCATGTTATTCAGACTAATACTGTCTTAGACTTAATTTATGTTGCTGTTTTGCAATTTATTTGTATGAATGTTTTACAGAATAGGTTATTTAATTTCATTGGAAGTTGCACCTCCATTTTAATCATAAATTAAGAGTTTATAGCATTGACCAGCAGGTATCAGGCAACAGTTATACTTCACTGTGAATTTGATGCTGAGCTATTATTATTGTCCCCTTTGTGTTCCATTAAATCAGCGTTATAACCATGTTTTGAACATTATTTTATTTTTTTAAATGTATTTACTCTAATGGATGTAAACTGTTTTCTGCATCACAATCCATCCCCTGACCAAGAGGCCCAATACATCCACATGCAGCGTTACTAAGTGTGAAGCACCACAGCAAACAATAGTAATTGTAGGAAATAGCACCACTTTGTCATACACTGTCTCCAAAATCCCAGGCTGAAATCAAGATTTGGGTGTATGCAGAAATGTATCACAAACCCACATCCTCTGTGGTGCAACTTGCTGGTGGTATGGAGTTGCGAATCACATATTTGTGCCCATTAAGGCTTTTTTTTAAATTAAAGATCAAATCACATTTTTGATCAAAATTTGAATCTACTTGGATTTCTTGAAATGATTAGCAACCTTGACTTTTTTTTAGTGTGAAACACATGTTCACTCCTTTGTACAGATCTATGTGGTTGACTAAGTGGTGAAACATATCACTGTCCTTTGTGATGTTCAGTGCTGTATTTCACAAGATAATTATGATTGAAGGAAACCATTCAGCATATCTTAGTTTTGCTATGCAGGATAATTCTAAAGGCTAACACCTCTAATCCTATGAGAGTTCTCCAGATGTTTGCCATAACTTTGACTGAGACCTTAGTGAAATAGCTACATACTTATTCTTGAAAGTGTTTTGTTGGTTTTCTGGTTTAGTTTTGGCAGGAAATGGGAGACCTTGGTGAAAAATCTGCTTCAATATTTTATGGACCTTCTTCTTCTTAAAGAAGCACCATCAATGCATTGACAAAAAAATGACAAATATTGGAAATTTGAAACCTATGTGAGTTGAGAATCTCTCAAGTATATATTTATAGGATTTTAGTAGCAAAGATTTTCTTTGGCATCTATGTGTCAACCTCTGATTATAATGGATACATAGCTCACTTATGAGAGTAATGTATGACCAGTTATCGCTTTTTGATCCTTACCAGCTCCTTGACCAGTTCAAGGGTAGTGGTTGTATCCCTGCCTCTGGGTCGGAAGGTTCAGGTTCAAGTCCCAGCTTCCCTGGATGTGTGTCATACATACTCTGAACAGATTGGTTAAAATAATTGCACATGCTGTTGGAGGCTTGTTAACTCTGGTCAAAACACAAAGAATGGGTTTCACGATCATGCAAGAATGCAAAACTTCTGGACAAAATATATAGGAAACTTATATACTGGCATGCAGTATCCACATAACCGAGAAAATAGAGATTATGCAAGGATTCTATGTCATTATGCACTTCTTATATTTCCCCTCCTTTTCTAAAATGCTTCCTCCTGAAGCCTGCTTTTCATACTTTGTATTCTTTATCTTCTGTTGCATTCCTTTTCTCGTTTTGACTTTTTTCTTCGAGCCCTCTTTGATTTTCTTCTCTCCTCTGTTCTCCTTTTCTCTTCCCAGTGTTTAGGAGGAATTATTGCATTTGTGAAGATTTCCCTCAGCTATCAAATAATAGAGCTGATCTTTTTAAGTTAGGAATTTCACCAACCTCTTTTCAAACTAAGCCTGCCTCTTCCCTCATTTTGGTTATTGATTATTGGTTCAGGTGGTCGTTAAATTTAGTCTTGAGAAAGATATTTTTTGTCTGTTTACAGCGGAATCCTGAACTACCAGATGGTGTGGGGTGGAACTGAGGATGTGTGATGATTAATGAAGCTTACCTTTTTTCAATGCAAGGTAAAAATGAACTCTGGGCTTGCAGTAATCAGCTTAGGGTTTGTCAGTCCAGACATGTGTACTCTAGAATTTAGGTATTATTTCAGATTGATGTTCTATGTTTTGCGGAAATGAGTCTGGGGATTCAATAACAGAGGATAAAGAGATGGCAGATGAATTGAAATGAGCTTGAATCTGTCTTCACTAGAGACATACAAGTAACACCCTGGAACCAGCTGTAAATCAGGAATTGAATGTATTTGGAAAGGCAAGGACTGATTCGAGATAGTCAACATGGCTTTGTACGTCGGAAATCATGTCTCACAAACTTGACTGAGTTTTTTGAAGAAGTAACAAAGAAGATTGATGAGGGCAGAGCAGTAGATGTGATCTATATGGACTTCAGTAAGGCGTTCAACAAGGTTCCCCAGGGTAGACTGATTAGCAAGGTTAGATCTCATGGAATACAGGGAGAACTAGCCATTTGGATACAGAACTGGCTCAAAAGTAGAAGACAGCGGGTGGTGGTGGAGGGTTGTTTTTCATGCTGGAGGCCTGTGACCAGTGGAGTGCCACAAGGATCGGTGCTGGGCCCTCCTTTTTATCATTTACATAAATGATTTGGATGCGAGCATAAGAGGTACACTTAGTAAGTTTGCAAATGACACCAAAATTGGAGGTGTAGTGGACAGTGAAGAGGGTTACTTCAGATTACAACAGGATCTTGACCAGATGGGCCAATGGGCTGAGAAGTGGCAGATGGAGTTTAATTCAGATAAGGTGCTGCATTTTGGGAAAGCAAATCTTAGCAGGACTTATACACTTAATGGTAAGGTCCTAAGGAGTGTTGCTGAACAAAGAGACCTTGGAGTGCAGGTTCACAGCTCCTTGAAAGTGGAGTCGCAGGTAGATAGGTTAGTGAAGAAGGCGTTTGGTATGCTTTCCTTTATTGATCAGAGTATTAAGTACAGAAGTTGGGAGGTCATGTTGCAGCTAACATTGGTTAGGCCACTGTTGGAATATTGCAATTCTGGTCTCCTTCCTATCAGAAGGATGTTGTGAAACTTGAAAAGGTTCAGAAAAGATTTACAAGGATGTTGCCAGGGTTGGAGAATTTGAGCTATAGGGAGAGGCTGAACAGGCTAGGGCTGTTTTCCCTGAGCGTCGGAAGCTGAGGGGTGACCTTATAGAGGTTTACAAAAATATGAGGGGCATGGATAGGATAAATAGACAAAATCTATAAGGGGTCAGGGAATCCAGAACTAGAGGGCATATGTTTAGGGTGAAAGGGGAAAGATATAAAAGAGACCTAAGGGGCAACTTTTTCACGCAGAGGGTGGTACGTGTATGGAATGAGCTGCCAGAAGATGTGGTGGAGGCTGGTACGATTGCAACATTTAAGAGGCATTTGGATGGGTATATGAATAGGAAGGGTTTGGAGGGATATGGCCCGGTGCTGGCAGGTGGGACTAGATTGGATTGGGATTTCTGGTCGGCATGGACGGGTTGGACCGAAGGGTTTGTTTCCATGCTGTACATCTCTATGATTCTATGACTCTATAACTGAAGACAATTACAATTATTAGGGAAGTCCCAGGTATCCGTAGGATTTCATCCTAGACTCTTAAAGAAAAACTAGCTAGTGAAATAGTTAATGCATTGGTTTTAATTTTCCAAACCTCATTAGATTCAGGGAAGGTTTCTTCAGATTGGCAAACTCTTTTCTTCAAAAAGGGAGACAGAGAACAGGAAATTGCGGATCATTTACCTTAACATATGCCATGGAGACAATGTTCAAAGCTATTATTAAAGATGTTATGACGGCACTTGTATAAGTTCAAGGTAATCAGGCAGTGTGAATGTGTTTTTGTCAATGGGAAATAATAATGTTTTGAAGAACGGCCTCTCCCCACTGTGACTGAGCTGATGAATCTCCAGTGCTGACAGGGAATGGAATCCCTTCCCACAGTCCCCACATTTCCACGATTTCTCCGCAGTTCTGGTGTCCTTTTGGCTCTCTGTTTCCGATGAACAATTGAAAGTGTGACCACATTCAGGAAACGTGTTTAGTCACTCCCTGCTTAAAATAGTGTAATAATTCTTCAGTCTGTGTAACTGGTTATAGCCCCTTCGCACAAACAGCTCACTGGGACCACTCTCAGTCTGTGCAATTGGTTATTTACACCTTCTTTGTATTTGTACCACACAATAATGAATACTGTTTCAACATTGATGTGCCACAGGTGGGTGGACACTATAACAAACACATTTTATTTGACTAATTGTCTCTCAGTTTATTTGAAGGATGGCTATTTTCTTCCTAGCTACTTAATGGACAAAAAAAATGTCTGCCTAATGACAGCTATGAGACAGATTCCCAGGTAAAGACCCTCCCTACAGACAAAAAAAAACTGTAGACATGCAGCTGTGACTATAGCCCATAAATAACACCTCAGCTAGAAAAGCTTACTTTGTATCTTGTGTTGCAGTCAAAAAAAATCATTGAGGTAGAAAGGAATGAGACGACATTTTTTGAGATGATATATATTTAAAAATCTGTGAATAGAGGAAATTTCAAATGAAAATAGAAATTGGTGAAAAGCAAAGCAAATCTTTCAGAAATTGAAAAGAGCGCTCATTATTGTATCTCTATGACAGGAACCAACATTCTTGATTTGACCTAGTTATGTTCTTCACTGAACACTATGCTTTTATTCCTTGTAAATATTTCTAATTTGGCGAAAGTGACTACTCTAATCTCCAGCATCTGCAGTAAAGAGTGTGGTACTGAAAAGCACAGCAGGTCAGGCAGCATCCAAGGAACAGGAAAATCAGCGTTTCAAATCCTGATGAAAGGCTTTTGCCTGAAACGTTGATTTTCCTGCTCCTCAGATGCTGCCTGACCTGATGTGCTTTTTCAGCACCACACTCTTGAATCATATTTCTAATTTACCTGTTCAGACATGTAAAGACACATATCTGGATTAGGTAGGGAACCTCCATTGCGCCCCTTTATTTTATTCCTTATAGAGGTGGGTTGTCCAATGTATTAGCCACATGTGGTTAATTAGGTAGCCAGATGTGGTGAATTTAAATTTTGATTAGCAACTTTTAAAAAAACTGAGTGATAGAGACCATCATTGGGCAGACTTTTCTTTTGTATTTATGATGTCTTTAATTTTTAAATTACTAATTAGCGGTAGATGTCACTAATCAAAATACGAGGAGTATATTTAACTGGATGGTGTAAGTATCTGCAAGAAGGGCTCGTGATATGGTGGCGGTGACCCTACCTCTGAGCCAGGAAACCTGGATTCATTGGACCACGCAGCTCTGGAGAAGCCCAGTTATTTTCCATTATTAAGTTTTGATGAGAGTTCTGCAGTCAGAAATTGAATCCTTTCAGATGCTGCAGATAGAGTTTTAGTTGATATTAAATACAAAGGCAAGGGAGAGACATAAAGACAGCCCATTATGGTTTTTGAAGAGAAAGCTGCAAAGGGCAAGTTTGTATCAGACTAAATGTAGAGAATTTGAAATGACTTCGTTTAGCTCAAGCTAGCCAAACCATACATTCAGTTAATTTATATTTATTAACACAAAAACATAAAAAGACAAATTATTCTAATTAAGGACAGAATTTCATAGTTCCCTGCAGCAGGTTTGAAGTCACTGGGGAGAAGGGGGTCAATTGCAACTTGTGGTCTGCCAGCTGGAGAACTGTCTGCCATTTTAAGGGAAGTTCTGGCATCCCATCCATCCTTGGGATTATTGAAGCCCTGCAGGTTTCCCTTGAAGTCACACATCATCGTGGCCTGGAACACCATTGTGCTTGTACTTACACCACAATGACTGCAGCCGTTCAATAAGGCAGGTCACCACCAACTTCTCAAGGCTAATTAGGGATAGACAACAAATGCTGGCCTATCCATTTACATTCCTTGAAAGAATAAAACAAAAGTGGCAATTAATGACTACTCAAGTGCCTCATCTGGTCCCATCTGCTATTTTACGTATTGGAGAGAGAGGTTCATGCCAAACAGGTCTTCTGGCAGCTTTAGCTAGTGTCAAGCAAGCATAGGCTGTCCTTTTGTTTGTGACAGTTAAAAGCCACCCATTTACATCCTTCTGGACCGGTCTGCAATTTCCAATGCAGTTGACCACACTATCCTTCTCCAATTCCTCTCCGCTGACATCCAGGTAGCTAGGTTCCATTGGTATCTTACTTATTACAGACACAGATTGACTTATAGTGGATTTTTTCCCACACTTACTCTGTGACTAATGGCATTGCTCAAGGATCTGATCTTGACCTCCTAACATGATAACCACCATCCACTGCTGCTGACATTCGATTTTGGATGATCAGAAATTTCCTCCAATAAAATATTGGGAAGGTTAAAGCCATTGTTTTCCCTGGTCACCATTTCAATCCCTGACAACTGGATAAGGTCTATTATAGAACTCCTACAGTGTGGAAGCAGGCCATTCAGCCCACACCGACCCTCCAAAGAACATCCCACCAAAACCCCTATCCCAGTAATCCCGCATTTCCCATGGCTACTTCACCTAGCTTGCACATCCCTAGACATTGTGGACAAATTAACATGGCCAATCCACCTAACCTGCACATTATTGGATTGTGGGAGAAAACCAGAGCACCTGGAGGAAATCCACGCAAACACGGGGAGAATGTGCAACCTCCACACAGTTGCCTAAAGGTGGCATCAAACCCAGGCCCCTGGCACTGTGAGGCAGCAGTGCTAACCTCTGAGCCACCGTGCTGCCCATCCATCAATGGACTCTAGCATTCAGTTCAAATGTTGTTGTTCATCTATGCCATTGTTATCTCTGTCTTTGACAACTCTAATTCTCCAGGCTTGCCTCACATTGTCCACCCTGGATTACATTCTGCTCATCCAAAGCTCTGCAACGTGTCTTAACTTGATACAAATATTATCCACCCATTGTCTTCTGCCATCTGATCTCCCTTGCCAAATACACTCAATTTTAAAATCCTTATCCTTGTTTTTCAATCTTTCTATGTGTTTGTGCCCCCTACATGTGACACTTCTGCACTCCTACAAACCTTTCAGATTTCTGCACTCCTCCAAATCTTACATCTTATAATTCACTGATTTTTAATAATTCCATTATTGGCTGCTGTGCTTTCAGCTGCATAGGCTCTGGATTCCATTTCTGTCTCTTTCTATCTCTTCTTTAAAGACGCTTCTAAATACCTGCACCTTTGTTAAAGGTTTTGATTAACCTTCTTGATCTCCACTTCTTTAGATCAATGTTAAAACTGTCAAATGTGCTTTTATTTATCTTTCTCCTGTTAAGTACATTTGGAATTTTAATTATGTTAATTGCATTATAGCAAAGTAAATTGTTATTTTAAGGTATGTTTTTGAAGATGAGAGAAAGATAGGCAGTTGAGAGACAAAAATGTTGAGGAAAGGAATTCCAGAGTTCAGGGATAATCATCTGAAACACGATTACAAATAATGGAGTGATTAGATTAGATTAGATTACTTACAGTGTGGAAACAGGCCCTTCGGCCCAACATGTCCACACCGCCCCGCCGAAGCGCAACCCACCCATACCCCTACATTTACCCCTTACCTAACACTACGGGCAATTTAGCATGGCCAATTCACCTAACCTGCACATCTTTGGACTGTGGGAGGAAACCGGAGCACCTGGAGGAAACCCACGCAGACACGGGGAGAATGTGCAAACTCCACACAGTCAGTCACCTGAGGCGGGAATTGAACCCGGGTCTCTGGCGCTGTGAGGCAGCAGTGCTAACCACTGTGCCACCGTGCCGCCCACAAATGATGAGAATTGACAGAGTACAGGAGGACTTTAAGCTTGGACAAGACTGGCCAAGATTGCAAGATTGGATAGCATTGTTTCTATACTGAGCAATTTTATTGAGCAGTTGTCAGATTTACAATGAATACAGCTTAATCAAGAGGATGACGACATCAGAGACAAAATTAGGTTCACAGTGAAAAACTAACAGATGTGAAGTGACTACATTCTCCACATTGGAATAGTTTATGGACACTATAAACTAGAGAATAATGTTAGTCTTTTAATTGATATAGCCAAGATGTGATCTATCATGAGTACATGTAGTATATATAGGGCTTAATTTTTGTGCCAAGATATTTCACAGTAGCAAAATAACATCCCCTACATTTGATGTTGCTCTGTTGGAAGCTGCTTTCACTTTCCTCAAGCAAATGAAATTGTGAAGATAATTCCATGAAAACTTGCAGATCAATTCCCTTGTTACATTCTTCTGTAAATCATGTGGCTTCTTTTGCCTGCAATGTTGATATTTCCATTACCTCTCTCTGCAATCAGCTTAATTTCATCGACACGTTTAATTACCAACAGAGCTTTCATTTTGCTCTTAGCATTATTATGGTTGGCACAGAGAAGAAGGTTATAATTTAATCGATCATTCATTTCAGATGACATCTACTTGAGCTCCCAAGAGCCTATCCACTACAGTAAATTACAGCCTTATGGCTGGGATTCATTTTCAATTATAAATATGTAATATGAATAACACTTTCAACAATGTTTTTCACATTTTTGCTAAGTCACACTCTCTTCAATATCTTTACTATCCTTGTCTCACTAGAAATATTATTCCCTCTCACCCCAATTTTTTTATTTGTTTACCACTGATTTCAAGTATTTGAGGGTTCATTCCTTTGTGTTTAGTTGTGAATACATAACTGGAATTTCAATGTCACTCTCTCATCCTTTTGAGGGAAGTATGTTGGAGACCCTAATTAGTCCAATTATTGCTTGGCACATTCAAATATCTGAGAGGGGCAGGAAATGGAAGTAAACAGAATGGGATCACGATTGTAAGGTCCCGATACTCTGGTCTTCTGTTTGTCTATACTCTAGTATGCTATACTATAAGTGTTATTGAGCACTATAAGTGCTCCGAGATAAACAGAAGCAACAACTTGTGGGTAAGACTTTCAAGGCTGCATTTATTGTCTATGCTTTGTTACCTGGAGAAGATGCTGATGTTCTTGTGTTTATTGTGGTCTTCATGTTGGTGTTAAGTAAGGAAGTCCTGATTTTGACCTATAATTGATGAAGGAATGATATTTGATGTCCAAGCCAGAATGGCTCAGAGCTTAATCTAGACATAATGGGAATGCCATCAATCTAGTTATTGTTCTTTTTGGCATTGTTTGCCAAAAGGTGTCAATATACATCTGGGCTTGTGCTAGCCTCTGTTGTAGACTATTTGGACCCAATGCACAAATTTACAAGTGACTTCCATGTTAATTTTATTGAAACAGCCCACTTTAACCAAAGGGCAGGTTTATGAATCTAAAATGTTGTTAGTTCCGTGGAATATTGAAGATGAATAAAGAATTCTGTAGCTGGTACCAAGTCGTAAATTGTTAATTAATAAATTTTGCTCCAGTTTGAAAATTGGAGGAGCAGACAGAGATAGAGCAAAAGTGAAGCCAGAAGGAGACTTCAAAAATGTTAAGTTTTACTTTGAAGACATGGGGAGGACCTTATGCCAATATAGGTAAACTACTGTGGTAGTGGTGGATGTGCAGATCAAAATGTGATATAGACAGCAGCATTTAAAACGAAGATAACATGAATCACAGGAGGTTAACAAGAGAGCTTTGGAATCGTCAAATCTAGAGATATGAAATGCAAGGATGAGAGTTTCACCAACCGAAGAACTAAGATGGATGAAGGTGGACAGAGCTCTGAATTTTTCCAAATATTGTCCAAGTATCAATTTCAGGGAGTTTCATGAAGAGTTTTTCTTTCTAAGCTCTAGCAGGTTTTCTCACCCAATTCTCTGTTGCTTCCCTCATTATGTATGCACTGTGCCTCATAGCATAAGGTGCTCACCAACCACAGAATTACACACTGGTGCCATATTTAAAGCCCAGATGTGCACCAGGTTAAATGCCACTAGCCAGGAATAGTCCTTCACAATACAATAGTGGGAGGGAAGCAAAAAAGAAAAGCATCTGACTACACGTAGTCTTATGATCATTGGTGCCATCTATGAGAGTTGAGAAGTGTACCACTGGAAAAACTACAGCAAGTCCGGCAGTGTCCGAGGAGCAGGACAGACGTCATTCCTGATGAAATGCTTATGCCCGAAACGTCGACTCTCCTGCTGCTCGGATGTTGCCTGACATGTTCTGTTTTTTTTTCCCAGTACCACACTCTGACTCTCCAGCATCTGCAATCTTCACTTTCTCCATAAAACTTTAAGAAATAGGAATAGGAGTAGGCCATTCGGCCCCTTGAATCTATTCCACATTCATTAGGATCGTGGCTGATCCAAAAACCCTCATATCCACTTTTCTGCATTTTCCTTGATATACCCCAATCTGATCACAAATGTATCTATCCCAACCTTGAATATACAGAGGGATTCTGCCCCCACAGCTCTCTGGGGCAAGGGGTTCCAAAGACAACTCTCCAAAAGAAAAAAATCCTCCGTATTTGCGTGTTAAATTGAGACTTTGCCCTCTGGTCCTTGACTCTCCCATCAGGGGCAACATTCTCTTAGCATTTATTATTACCTAAGAATGCCTTTAGATTGACATTTCATTAGAAATAGAATCTCACATTGATAAATGTGTTGGATCTTCATGTCATCACCTGCCTGACCAACTGTCATTAGCACCATGACATGTTGGAAACCTATCTGAAGGACCCTTGCTCTTTTCTTGATGACCAGCATAGCATTACATTTGGTTCATTGTTCAGTGTGGAAGCATCACAAGCTGCAAAACCTTCAGACTGTTGATAACATTGTTCAATAAAAGTTAATGAGAAGGAAGAAAGGGTACAATTTGCCTCTGGGAATAAACAAGTGCTGCTTGCCATTTGAGCAGTGGTAAATTTGTAATCAATAAATGATGACCTCACCCAAATTGCATCTATTGGAAATGGATGTCAATTAATTGTATCCAACACCGCAGATGTTCCTGAAGTTGATATTCCTCCTGCTCAATGTCCTCATCTTTTTTAAAAAAATCACAACACCAGGTTATAGTCCAAAAGGTTTAATTGGAAGCACTAGCTTTCAGAGCGCTGCTCCTTCATCAGGTGGTTGTGGAGTACACAACCACATGATGAAGGAGCAGCGCTCCGAAAGCTAGTGCTTCCAATTAAACCTTTTGGACTATAACCTGGTGTTGTGTGATTTTTAACTTTGTACACCCCAGTCCAACACCGGCATCTCCAAATCATCTCATCTTTTTTGGAAGATTGCTCCACTATCCCAGCTTTTCAGTGCTTATCTCCTCTTTGTCTAATCCAGCATGCAAAGCACAGCAAGCATTGTGCAGAACTCTCTGTCTGGATTGTACTGCAAGCCAACCCCCAACACGGAGTTAGAAAATTAATGAACAAAAACAGAAGTTGTTCAAAAAGGTCAGCCAGTCTGGCAGCATCTGTGAAGAGAAATCAAAGTTTATGTTTCGGGTCCGGTGACCCTTCCTCAGAACCCGAAATGTTAGCTTTGATTTCTCTGCTCAGATGCTGCCAGACTTGCTGAGCATTTCCAGCAACTTCTGTTTTGTTACTGATTTATAGTATCCACAGTTCTTTCAGTTTTTATTTGGAAAGCTAATGAGACAGATTGGTCTGGCTAAAGGTCCGTTAGGATCCCTAGTGTGGATGTAAAAGGTCTCACTGCACCAATTGAAGTAAAACAAAAAATTCGCCCGAAAGTCCTGGCCAACTTAAATTCTCAATCCGCATTAGTAAAACAGTTCAATTATCCATTTCTCATTCTTATCTGAGGAAATTTAGTGTGCACAAATTACCTGCCATGTTTTCCTAGAATAGTGTGCAACAATCCAAGATTTGCTGGATTTCCAAAACACTTAATTTCCTAAACAGCTGAAGAGTGCATTGGGACATCCTGAAAGTATCACATTTATGAAAGCTCTTTCATTTTAGAAACCAAATACTGTGTGCCTTTGTAGGTTCTTTATCTTAATTACACAAAATGCTGAGTGGTCTGAACTGACAATAGAGAGTATGTTTTAGTTTTTTTAGAAAATTGCAAATAAAAAATAGCCTATTACAATCTCACTGACTTAGGGATTCAGAAAAGTTAATTATGAGTTAGTAAAGAAAATGAGAAAAAAAATTAGAATATTATTAGTTTCAAGACTGAAGAGGACTCGTTATTGGGAAATTCACTTGACAACCATCTTTTATTTGGTTTCATAATGTCATTATTTTAATTGCCTAACCATATATTAACACAGCTTCGTGACTTTCAAATTATTTCCACTACTTCAAATTTGCTGGATAAACTAACTGATTTGGCACAACTAGAAATTGGAACATACAAATTGTAATTCAATTGGTTTGAGTAGTAACTGTGTGAATACAGGACTACAGCAACCACCCACAAAACACCTTCAATTTTTCCACTGATGTTTTACTATGGCAACTGTTTCCACATTACTGACAGAGATCATTATGTGACAGGGGAGGATAGCTACTAATGTAGAGTCTTGTCTGAATGTTATAGAGGATTTAACAATTAGCTGAAAATCAGATCCTGAGACTAACTCAACTATAGCAATTTCACATTAAGTAAAATCAAATTTGTTTCTGAATAGTTAATCCCTTACACATTTGGATTTGGTCAGAATATTGATTGTTCATTGAATCTTTACATTCTGGAAGCAAGCCATTTGACACATCAAGTCCACATTGACCCTCTGAACAGCATCCTATCAGACCTACCCCACCTTAACCTATACCTGTAACCCTGCATTTCCCATTGTTAATCCACCTAGCCTTGACACCTCCTGATATTATTGGCAATTTGGCATGACCAATCCACCTAATCTATAAATCGTTGGACTGTGGGCGGAAACTGGAACACCCAGAGGAACCCCACGCAGACAGGGGGAGAATGTGCAGACCTAAGGATCAGTCTCAGATAAGGGATTGACAATTTTGGGCTGAGACAAGGAGACATGTCTTCACGCTGAAAGTTGCAAATCATTTAAATTCTTTGCTCCAGAGAATTATGGACACTTAGCTGATGAATACATTCAGGATTGCAGTTGGTAGGTTTTTGGATCATGAACAAATTGAAGGATATAGACATAGGGTGGAAAAATAGAGTTTTTGTTGTAAGTTAAGCCATGATATTGTTTATTGTGGAGTAGATTGATGGGCAGGATAACTTACTCCTGCTCCCATATTTTTCTGTTCCTAAGAATTTACAGTATAAAGCTCATACCATCTTAGCAGGGTGAATATAATTCAAATAATGGAACTTATTGACAAATTAATTCTTCAATAGGCAGGTATCATTTAATGAAGGTGAAAAAGAACATAGAACTTTACAGCGCAGTACAAACCCTTCAGCCCTCTATGTTGCACTGATCTGTGGAACCAATCTGAAGCCCATCTAACCTACACTATTCCATTCTCATCCATATGCCTATCTAATGACCATTTAAATGCCTTTAAAGTTGGAAAGTCATGGTGCTAATGACAGTTGATCAGGCAGGTGATGACATGAAGATCCAACACCTTTATCAATGTGAGATTCTATTTCTAATGAAATGTCAATCTAAAGGCATTCTTAGGGAATAATAAATGCTAAGAGAATGTTGCCCCTGATGGGAGAGTCAAGGACCAGAGGGCGATCTCTGAGTAAAGAAACTACCTCTGACATCAGTCCTATATCTATTACCCCTCAATTTAAAGCTATGTCCCCTTGTGCTAGCCATCTCTATCTGAGGAAAAAGGCTCCCACTGTCCAACCTATCTAACCTTCTGATTATCTGTCTCAATTAAGTCACATCTCAGCCTTCTTCTCTCTAACAAAAACAGCCTCAAGTCCCTGAGCCTTTCCTTGTAAGGCAACATCATACCAGGCAACATCCTAGCAAATCTCATCTGAACCCTTTCCAAAGCTTTCACATCCTTCCTAAAATGCAGTGACCAGAACTGTATACAATACTCCAAATATGGCTGCACCAGTATTTTGTACAGCCGCAGCATGATCTCATGCTTCTGAAAATCAATCCCTCTTCCAATAAAAGTTAACACACTGTATATGCCTTAACAATCCTATCAACCTAACTTTCAAGGATCTATGTACCTGGACACCGAGATCCCACTGTTCATCTACACTACCAAGAACTGTACCATTAGCTCAGTACTCTGCATTCCTGTTACTCCTTCCAAAGTGAACTACCTCACACTTTTCTGCATTAAACTCCATTTACCACCTCTCAGCCCAGCTCTGCAGTTTATTTATGTCTCTCTGTAACCTACAACATCCTTCATCACTATCCACAACTCTACCGACCTTAGTGTCATCTGCAAATTTACTAACACATCTTTCTATGCCCTCATCCAGGTAATTCATATAAATGACAAACAATGGAGGACCCAAAACAGATCCTTGTGGTACATCACTAGTAACTTTTTGGAACAGCTTGTCATGGAGCCCACAAGGGAGCAGGCTATTCTGGACCTAGTGCTATGTAATGAACCAGACTTTATAAAAAATCTTAAAGTAAGGGAACACTTAGGAAGCAGCGACCATAATATGGTAGAGTTCAGTATGCACTTTGAAAGAGAGAAGGCAAAATCGGATGTAATGGTGTTACAGTTAAATAAAGGTAATTATGAGGGCACGAGAGAGGAACTGACGAAAATAGACTGGAAGCAGAGCCTAGCAGGGAAGACAGTAGAGCAAAAATGGCAGGAGTTTGTGGGTAAAATTGAGGACACTGTACAGAGGTTCATCCCCAAGAAGAGAAAGGATTAGACAGCCATGGCTGACAAAGGAAGTCAGGAAATCTATGAAAGAAAAAGAGAGAGCCCATAAAGTGGCCAACAGCACTGGGAAATCAGAAGATTGGGAAGGCTACAAAAACAAACAGAGGATAACAAAGAGAGAAATAAGGAAGGAGAGGATCAAATATGAAGGTAGGCTAGCCAGTAATATTAGAAATGATAGTAGAAGTTTCTTTCAATACATAGGAAAGAAACGACAGGCAAGCGTAGACATTGGGCCACTTCAAACTGATGCTGGAAGGCTAGTGATGGGAGATAAGGAAATAGCAGGAGAACTTAATAAGTACTTTGCGTCAGTCTTCACAGTGGAAGACATGAGTAATATCCCAACAATTAAAGGGTGTCAGGGGGCGGAGTTGAGTATGGTTGCCATTACAAAAGAGAAAGTGCTAGAAAAGCTAAAAGGTCTTAAAATTGATAAATCTCCTGGCCCTGATGGGTTACATCCTAGAGTTCTGAGGGAGGTGGCTGAGGAAATAGCGGAGGCATTGGTTAAGATCTTTCAAAAGTCACTGGAGTCAGGGAAAATCCCGGATGATTGGAAGATCGCTGTTGTAACCCCCTAGTTCAAGAAAGGATCAAGGCAAAAGATGGAAAATTATAGGCCAATTAGCCTAACCTCGGTTGTTGGTAAAATTCTAGAATCCATCATTAAGGATGAGGTTTCTAAATTCTTGGAAAAGCAGGGTC
>NC_057725.1:36704294-36723160 GCF_004010195.1 Chiloscyllium plagiosum
AGGGTGGACGCTAGGAAATTGTTTCCGTTAGGTGAGGAGACTAGGACCCGTGGACACGGCCTTCGAATTAGAGGGGGTAAATTCAGAATAGAAATGCGGAGACATTTCTTCAGCCAGAGAGTGGTGGGCCTGTGGAATTCATTGCCACAGAGTACAGTGGAGGCTGGGATACTAAGTGTCTTCAAGGCAGAAATTGATAAATTCTTGATGTCATAAGGAATTAAGGGCTACGGGGAGAATGCGGGTAAGTGGAGTTGAAATGCTCATCAGCCATGATTGAATGGCGGAGTGGACTCGATGGGCCGAATGGCCTTACCTCCGCTCCAATGTCTTATGGTCTTATGCTTTTAACTGAATTTCATGGATGAACATTTCCCATCAACTGCCACCCTCTGTCTTCTTCCAGCTAGCCAATTTCTGATCCAAACCACTAAATCATCCTCAATCCCATGCCTCCATATTTTGTGCAATAACCTACCGTTGGGAACCTTATCAAACTCTTTACCGAAATCCATATACACCACTTAAAAATGTGTTGCTGGAAAAGCGCAGCAGGTCAGGCATCATCAAAGGAGAAGGAGAATCGATGTTTCAGGCATAAGCCCTTCTTCAGGAATTTTTAAGCTCTGATCCCCAGCATCTGCAGTCCTCAGTTTCTCCATATACACCACGTCAATGGCTTTACCTCATCCAGCTGTTTGGTCACCTTCTCAAAGAACTCAATAAAGGTTTGAGAACCTACCCTTTACAAAACCATGTTGACTAAACAACTTGTTCCTATCTAGATGATTATAAATCCTATCTTTTATCACCCTTTCCAACACTTTACCCACAACTGCAGTGATGCTCACAGGTCTATAATTTCCAGGGTTGTCTCTACTCCCCTTCTTGAGCAAGGGAACAACACTTGCTATCCTCCAGACTTCTGACACTATTCCTGTAGACAATGACGACATGAAGATCAAAGCTAAAGGCTCGGCAATCTCCTCCCTGGCTTCCCAGAGAGTCGGAGGATAAGCCTTTTACAACCACCTGAACACACAGTTAATCTCTCATTCAAAAGCTGACACCTCCAACAATGCTGCACTCCCTGAGTTTCACTGTGGTGTTTTATACTCAAGCGCTGGAGTGAGGCTTGAATCAGGAACCAGGTGACTCAGAAGCTTTCCAGTGAGCATTGGCTGATACCAGTGCTTTGTTTTTTTGAAAATACTTGCTGCTTCTGTATAAGTCTTTTACAACCACCTGAACACACAGTTAATCTTTCATTCAAAAGCTGACACCTCCAACAATGCTGCACTCCCCGAGTTTCACTGTGGTGTTTTATACTCAAGTGCTGGAGTGAGGCTTGAATCAGGAACCAGGTGACTCAGAAGCTTTCCAGTGAGCATTGGCTGATACCTGTGCTTTGTTTTTTTGAAAATACTTGCTGCTTCTGTACCTTTTACTTATTCATTCACAGGATAGGGGTGCCAGTGGCTCGCTCAGCAGTTAAGAGCCAAGCACATTGCTCTGGGGTCTCATGTAGGCTAGACAAGGTAAGAATGGTGGTTTCTTTCCTTAAAGGCCATTAGTGAACCAGCTGTGTTTTTCTGACAATCAAATCATGGTCATTCAACTCAATTTCACCATCTGCTCTGGTGGGATTACCTAGTTCTCTGGATTAACAGTCCAGTAATAATACCACTTGGCCATCACTTCTACTGTTTGCAGAATGTGTTAATCCTTCATGTTTTATGACACAGGCCATTTGAGATGGAATGGTAACTATTGCTCTCTCACCACCACCACACACTCTCACCCACACACATGGCTGATTTTAAACACAGCAAAACTCCCCATCTACTTGCTTCAGTTATCTGGACCATTAATGAACTCTAGTAGCAACTGTTTCTCTGTCATATTCAGGTTGAGACCATCCTCCATATCCGAACAACAGTGCTGTAATAATAAGAGAAACCTCATATCTGTGCTAAGTCATCTTTCTTTTCCCTTGTCATTATTTTGCATACACACAACTGTTCTGTCCCTTGCTTTTATTCCCTGTTTGCCAGCAAGTTGTTGCCATTTTACAAGCTCCCTCCCAAGACACTGTGCACATTTGCCCTGCTTTCTGCTTGTCTTCCACTGCCACATCAGCCTGGTGGAACAGTAGAAGCTTATTCACAGGGGACTGTGCAGGGAAATAAACTTGGGAAATGTGAATTGTAGCTTTTGTCTAGTGAACAATGCAATACAACATCTCTAACTATAAACCTGACTGACTGATAAAAGAATGCAATTTTAAACTGCTTCACTTCTGTTATTTCCAAGGGAGATAAATATGATGGGAACAAAAAACTCAACAAACAGGTTGTCACCCCATATTTCAACCATCATATAAAACTTGACATAACTAATTCCACAAAAGTACCAGCATTATACTTTAATTAAAAATTCCATAAAATTCATGGTAACCAGTCTTCAAACATTCCAGGAATGCCCAGGTTTCCTTTCTGCCTATAACCAGCAGTACACCTTCCTGGTGGTGTTGTTCCTGTATATTTTAATTTCATCAAACAAAAGCTATTACTGCATTGTTCTCTGATCAATACCAGGAAAGGAAGACCAGTGTCATTCTAGGAGAAGCAGGAGTTCAAGTGGGGAGGTGATGTCCTAGTGGTATTATCACTAGACTATTAATCCAAAAGGTACTTTTCCAGAGAATAAGCATTCACATGCCACCATAACAGATGGTGGAATTTGAAATCAATAAAAGTCTGTAACTAAGAGTCTAATGATGATCATGGAACCATTGTCCATTGAGATTGTTGGAAAACCCCTTCTAGTTCACTAATATCCTTCAGGGAAGGAGATTGCCATCTTTACCTCATCTTACCTAAACATGACTCCAACCCACAGCAATGTGGTTAACACTCAACTGCCTTTGGGCAGTAAGGGGTGGGCAATAAATGTTAGCCTAGTCGGTGATGCCACAAATCCTGTGAATGAATAAAACAAAGAAATTTCAAGTTGATGGAATCAGAGGTATTTTCTTGAGTTGCATCGTTAAAGTCAGGCTGTGTCAGGACTGGTCTTTGAACATCGACTATTACCATGCATAGAATCTAAAATAATACCTTTCCAGTTGGCACAGTTTAAGGGTTAAAAAAAATTTAGTAAGTACTCTGCCAGGTTGAGATGAACTGTTAAATGGGAAATGATCTTGTTACTGAGCGGTGTTCAGGGATCCACCCTGCTTCCTGATGCTAATCTACAATAACTTTGCATTTCAAGCAAGTATTAGTGTGATAATGAATTTGGAACTAGGTTAAGAACTTGAACGTATGAAGAAATTTAAGTAACACCATTAGCCTTTATTGGTGTCATGATAGAATTTAGAACCTAGAGTACACCAAAACAGTTGCTCATCATTGAGGCATGGTCATTCTTGAACTATTTCAACATTCATGCTCACACTTGCTTCCATTTATATTTGTGCAATGCAAAAACTATATACTGTGGAATCAATTATGGTGCTTTGAGTCATCACTTGGTTATGGAGCTGACTTAATTTGCATAGTTAAGATGAAGATTATAAATACATTCCTGCTAGTGTGATCTGAGTGACTGTTAGCTCAGGTACTCAAATATTTTGATGCAGAATCAAGTTCCCTCTACCTCTGTGCCATCACAGAACAGCAACCATTCCTATGCTATCTAATATTCTACTTCACACATCAGCCATTGATGTGACATTTTGTGAATAAGGTTATGGAGAGATTGTTTTTTCAGAAACTTTTCTGTGAGATTCACTCAAACCTATTGTGTTAATGCCAGGCAAACTGTGTAATATTTACTCAGAATGAGCTTGTTGGCCTTAGTGAGACTGTTTAAATAAAAGTGGTTATCATTTGTAATATAATTGTAAATCACATCACTACTTCAGCTTGAGGATCTGATAAATTGGGGAAAGTTTATTTCATAACAAAACTGTCAATTATTTACTTGTGCAAGGAGGAAAATTCTCTCAAAGCCCATAAATAAGTATCCCCCCATAGACATATTACGAGTAGACGTCCCAGGAGTTTATTAGTTCCAACTTCATTCCTGAACCAGACAGCAAGAATGCTCCATATGAGCATTGTCAAATTATCCAATTCTACACAACATTTTTAAAAAAGTAGTTCTGCTCAGTCACATTTAGATATATGTATATATACATGGATAGTTGAAACTTAGCACTGTTAAGTCACTCTCAGTATTGGTCAACAGTATTGTCTGATAACTGAGATTGAGAAAACTATGATTCTTCATTCTTACAGTGAGTAAATGTACCTGGACTAGCTTGGGTCTCAGCCTCACCCTATTATATTTAACTTGTCTTGGTTAGTATTTTGCCCCTTCAATATTCACAATGGAGAAATAGTTGTGGTACCTGCTCACATTAACTTTGCATTTATGGACCTCAGGTACATCTAGCAATAAAGTTCTTAAGGAATAAAAGTTCATCCCTCCAGACTGGAATATGTTTTCAGGGTTGTCACTTAGTCTGACGGTACACTGATCTGTCCTTTATCCATCCTTTATATTGCATTTTTCAGTTTTAAGTGTCATCAGCAAGAGATTTTTTAAAATTAAGGTTACATTTTAATACAACCAAAACATGACAAGCCAATATTTAAGTGAACGCTAAACAAAAAACTGAAAGAGTTATGGATGCTGGAAATCAGGAACAAGACCTGGTTCTGAAGAAGGGTTACTGGACTTGAAATGTTAACTCTACTTTCTCTCCACAGATGCTGCTAGACCTGCTGAGATTTTCTTGCAATTTCTGTTTTTGTTTTGGTTTATGTGAATGCTGATGATACCTACCCCTCACTTTCTATCATTTTCTGTGACCTCTTATCATCCCTCTTACTTGGATTGGAATGACTCAAATTGTAGGTGAAATTATAAATTATGGATCTGTCTGATCTTTTGGAAGTCTGAAGTATTGTTTTTGGCTTTCATCTTAAACTCCACACTGGAGGACCTAAGGGGTAACCTTTTCACACAGAGGGTATGGAATGAGCTGCCAAAGGAAGTGGTGGGCGGGTGCAATTGCAACATTTAAAAGCATCTGGATGGGTGCATGAATAGGAATGGTTTAGATGGATATAGGCCAAACGTTGGCAAATGGGACTAGGTTGGATTGGGATATCTGGTCGGTGCGGATGAGTTGGACTGAAAGGTCTATTTCCATGCTGTTATGACTCTACTAATTACCCCAGATCCCTCCCTCACTATTTGCTGTTGCTGAACCTGACTGTAGCAACCCTTGTTTTCTTTTTCAGCCCAGAGCTGGCCTTTAACTTTAACATTATATCCAGCACCAAGATTAGTTACTTCCACTGTCATTCCACCCCAATTGGTATTACTGGACTTGATTTCTTCTATGTTCTTCTTACCAGCTTTATAGAGTCATAGAGATGCACAGTATGGAAACAGACCCGATGGTCCAACCCATCCATGTCAACTAGTTAACCCAAATAAGTCTAGTTCCATTTGCCAGCATTTAACCCATATCCCTCGAAACCTTCCTATTCATATACCTATCCAGATGCTTTTTAAATGCTGTAATTGTACCAGCCTACATCACATCCTCTGGCAGCTCATTCCATACACGCACCACACTCTACATGAGAAAATTGCTCCTTAAATCCCTTTTAAATCTCTCCCCTTTCACCTTAAACCTATATCCTCTAGTTATGAAGTCACTCCTCAGCCTCCAACACCTCAGGGAAAATAGCCCCAGCCTATTTGGCCTGTCCCTATAACTCGAACCCTCCACTCTGGCCACATTCTTGTAAATCTTTTCTGAACCCTTTCGAGTTTCACAACATCCTTCCGATAGCAGGGAGACCAGAACTGAATGTCATATTCCAAAAGTGGCCTACACAATTCCTGTACAGCCACAACATGACCTCCCAACTCTTATACTCAATGCACTGATCAATAAAGGCAAGCATACCAAATGCCTTCATCACTACCCTGTCTACATGTGCCTCCACTTTCAAGGAATTATGAACCTGGACCCCTAGGTCTCTGTTTGGCAATACTCCCCAGACTTCTCCATTAAGTCTATAAGTCCTGATCATATTTGCCTTTCCAAAATGCAACACCTCACATTAGTCTAAATTAAATTCCATCTGCCACTCCACGGCTCATTGGCCCATCTGATTAAGGTTCTCTACTTTTTGCATACTCTCTCTTGTTCAACACTGAACATGTAGTAACTTGCACTGTGCTGCTTGCTCATCATTTCCAGTTGGAGTGCTGATGAAGTGTGTCACTGTCAGAAGTGTCATCTTCCAGTTGAGATGTTAATCCAACTCCTAGACTGCTTGCTTGGGTGAATGAAAAACAGAAATGTCCAACCTTTTTTGCAAGGTGGTGGGAGGGGTCACCTTTTAATTTTTCATTCACTCAGAAGTGACCAAATTTCAAAAAGTTGAGGTTTGCCATAACAGTAAGCATGAATTTCAAAAAATAATTTTGAAGGGACAACTTGGTCACTTAAATGAGTAATCAATTAAAAAGACATTTGCTGAGCAACACAGCCAACTAATAAAACTTGTATTTTTTGGTGATGAAGTAGTGCTAGAGACAGGAAAGGACTAAGTCCAATTCCTGATCACCATGGGAAGGGGATGGAGACTGGAACTGAGCTAAACTGAGTTTAACCAACAGCTATCCTTTCCTCAGGTGGAACATGCTCAAAGCTGGCCTCAGCAGAATAGCCTCTTCTTTCTTGGAATAGCTTTAGCAGCCTTCCAGCCTGTGTTCTCCTCCTCTCCCATCTGTTTTGAGGATAGATTATTTTGTGTGTATGTGTATGTATCGGTGTGTTGAGGGGATGGGGGTGGGACAGGAGAGTCTGGCTGAGTTCCTCTCACCCACTGAACAGGTTTCACACTCACTCAGTCACCTAGAAATCCAGCACCCCCTTCACTCACTCATCCATGCACTCAGACCATCACTCACTCACACACCCACCCTGTCCCTCAGTAACTCACTCACCAAATCCCCAGTCACCAACTCCCTTGCTGACACGCCATCTGAATCTCATCAGCTTATGCCCTGCTCAACTCTCCTACCCTGGCCAACTCTCATACCCTGGCACCTGACTCCTGACTCTGCTCCAGCCATTCCCCACTGAGGGGTTGATGGAGAGCAAACTCTGCCAACTGCACCCACCCACCCGTGCCATCAGCTTGCCCAATTCTGAAACTCAGGCCCGGTTGCATGACTATTCCGTATGCGTCACCAAGGTAGTGACTTGCTGAAAGCCTTCCAGTTCCGGTCCCGCATATTCATCCACATTGGCTCGAAGCCTCTGGTTCGGTTAACTTGCTCATGATCACAGCTCCCTTTAAGCACTTTTCTTGTTTCTCTTCTGCATTTGCTGCTGCCTGCATGAAATCAGAAACAAATGTGGGAGAAGACCAGCCTTTGATCTTGTCTAATGACATAGAAAACTTCTGCAGTCATATTGTGGCCCACAGACCCCGCTTCGATAAGCCTGATGTTACAGGTTCCAGTGCACTATTTCAATGCAGAGAACGGGAGTTACGCCAGTATTTAAAACATCCCTAATCACGTCACAAAGTAATTGAAACAAAAACAGAAATTGCTGGGAAATCTCAGCAGGTCCAGCAGCATCTGTGGAGAGAAATCAGCGTTAACATCCAGGGCCAGTGACCCTTCAACATAAAAGAACAGATGAATCTGGTCATTATCACATTGTTATTTGTGGGAGTTTGCTGTGAAGAATTTGGCTTTCACATTTTCTCCATGCCAAAAGTGACTACTCTTTAAAAGTATTTAATTGCTTGTAAAGCACTTTGAGATGATCAGTGATCATGAGAAGTACCATATAAATGCAATTCTTTCTTTATTTCACTGAGCTATGTTGACCTGTTGACGCTAAATGCACTGTTTAAGTATTTATCCTTGTCTATTTATGTATAGTATCTGTTTGCAATCTCCTTTAGCCAAGAGTCTAGTCTTGTGTACTTTGATCTGCTGACCCTGACCTTTCAAGTAACCCATGCTGACAGCGTATTAAACAGCGACAGTGTTAGCATTTTGAACCTCTCCTGCCTGCTGAAGGGGTTTGGTAAAAGGTAAATGTGGAGAAGATATTTCTTTTGTCAATCAAAACAAGCAGCCATGGAAACAAGGTAGTCGATAATCAATCAAAGAAGGAATTAAGGGGAAACCTCTCTACTCTTGAGAGATTGGAATGTGGAAGTCACAACCTCTTAATGAGGCATGTAAGACTACCACATTAGACAGAAACTAGGTCAACCTGTGTGTAAGAAAGGAGAAGAAAGACATGCTGATAGGGTTACATTGATTATAGTGGAAGCAGACTTGAATAGAACATAAACACTGACATGGACCTGTTGTGTGAAATGGCATGCTTTATATGGCGTGTAATGCTATGTAACATAACCCCTTCCATCTAAGCACCTTCAAAGACATTCTCAAAACATTGCAGTTAATTGTAATATTGGCACGATGGAAAAGGTGAAGCAGTGGCTGGTCATTTGTTTTACACTCCACCTGACTTTCTCATTGCCTGTGACAAAACATGACTATTATGTCACTGAAATCCACTAATGTTACAGTGACTGCTTCTGGTGGTGATACCTTCAATCTATTCATCCTCTTTCTGAACAAACTATATGAAATTTAACCCTCATAATGAAAAAGAAAAGCTTCTTGAACCTTACTCGCGTGTACCTTTGGGATATGTCACTGCAAACAGAATATGGGAAGATCAAGGAAGCGTTGGACATGAAATAATAGAATTGAAAATCCTTAATCTTTTAATCTATTAAGTAACAAGATTAGTCTACAAAAAATGTCTCCATCTAGTATAAAACTACAGCTACATTCTTATCATGTGCTTCCAGAAGAACTGTATGAGAAATGGAAATTCTCCTTGTGTAGATGATCGTATAGATAATGTGGTCAGTGGCTTGTCTCGGGATGAAGGTTGATGTACATTTTACAATATCTCTCAACAATTACCTCAATCATTTGCAAGCAAAGGTTTCTTACTTGCTCACTGTCCTTGTAGAACACCTCAAACCTGTATGTTTAAGGTAGGTTTCGTGATATGCCATAATGTTATCTGAAATGATCTGAAATTACAGCTTGAACTTTGCTTCATACTCTTCCCATGGATGAGAGGTAGATTCCCAGCTCCTTCCCCCCCAGATGAAACCAGTTGAATGTTGCCAGGTTCCATTCAGCTGCCTGTTAAAAGACGACCATTCCGTCAGCAGACACACTTTGGGTGATCTAACAAATGGCCTCTCTCCAAGCTGCAGGAATGGTTCCAGAGGACTGCTTGAACAAAGCTCAGCCACAGATAACCAATCACCCCCAGCACAGTCACTTGAAGACGGTTCCTCAGAATGAAACTCAGTAGAAATCTGTTTCTATATTCCTCTCTCCGTCTCAAGATCAGGAAAAGCTTGTGTCATGTCTTGGCAGTTTGTTGCAAGAATGATGAGCTGTTTCTGAAGCAACGCACATTGTGAGTTGATGATATTCTGACAAACTCATGGATAGGTGACAAGAATCATCTTTTCAGAAGGGGATGAGCTGGGATGTGGAATTCTTCTTCCAGCCCCGAGAACTGGAATGAATTTCACTCCAGGTTTGAAAGGGAGATACACATTTTCTAATTCCGAGTCAATAGGAGTCTGATGAGGAGGATTCGTTTTGAGGCCTGGAGCACAGCTAGCTCCCATCATTGGCTCCTGGTTTGCTGAAAGGTTTCTCATGGCCCTGCGCAGTGGGAGGAGAGTTAATAGGATCCACAGCATTAACCGCCTGGGAACTGACCCCATGACTGGGAAAAGCTGCTGTGTGGAACGGAGGGATTGACACTAAGCAATCCTGTGCTCTGATGCTGGCTGATACATTAAGGAGATCTTAGGTGATCACTGATCTACAAGTCCCTGCTGATGTTGCCAGGGTTGGAGGATTTGAGCTATGGGGAGAGGTTGAATAGGCTGGGGCTGTTTTCCCTGGAGCGTCGGATGCTGAGGGGTGACCTTATAAAGGTTGATAAAATCATGAGGGGCATGGATAGGGTAAATAGACAAAGTCTTTTCCCTGGAGTAGGGGAGTCCAGAACTTGAGGACATAGGTTTCGCGTGAGAGGGGAAAGACATAAAAGGAACCTAAAGGGCAACTTTTTCACATGTATGGAATGATCTGCTACAGAAAGTGGTGGAGGCTGCTACAATTGCAATATTTAAAAGGCATCTGGATTGGTGTGTGAATAGGAAAAGTTTGGAGGGATATGGGTCAGCTGCTGGCAAGTGGGATTAAATTGGGTTGGGATATCTGGTCGGCATGAAGGAGTTGGACCGAAGGGTCTGTTTCCGTGCTGTACATCTCTATGACTCTATGAGCATCCAGGAGAAGAATGAGGAATGTAGTATTGGCTAGCTGCATGAGCACTGACAGCCCCAATAGTATAAAATGGGTGGAGAGCGCAGGCAGGGGTACATGGTGGTGGATAAAAATAATACTCAGAGTCTATACATGGTTCTAGGTCTGAATCTCTAGGTGTTCTGTTTTAAGTGTCAGAGATCTACAAAAATGATACAGGGTCTGTTTCCATGCTGTACATCTCTATGACTCTATAAGACTAAGTGAGTCCCCATCATTACTTACTGGGAAAGTAGTATGGCTCTTTTCACTTCACTTGAAGGCTATAGCTGAGCACAAAGCATGTCATTTCACCCAACATGCCAATGTCAGTGGTTATGTTCCAATCAGCATAAATTTACAAAAGGGATATCATGCCTGACCAATCTACTGGAACTTTTCAAGGATGGAACTTACAGAGTTGATAAGGGGAGCCAGCAGGTATAGTTTATTTGAACTTTTAGATGGCTTTGAGAGAAGGTCTCAATAAGAGATCAGCATGTAAATTTAAAGCACATGGGAGGGGGTACTGTACTAATGTGGATATAGAACTGATTGGCAGACAGGATAAAAAAAAGGAGGAATAAACAGGTCTTTTTCCAAGTGGGAGGCGGTGACATGTGGGTTATCACAGGGATCAATGCTTGGATACCAACTACTCACAATCTATATTCATGATTTTGAAGAGGAAACTAAGTGGAATATCTCAAATTTGCAGACAATACAAAGCTGAGTGGGAGGGTGAGCTGTGAGGAGGTACGGAGATGCTTCAGTGTGATTTGGATAAGTTGAATGAAAGGGTTAATAAATGGGCAAATGCATAGCAGATGAAATATAATGTGGATAAATGTGAGACTATCCACTTTGGTAGGAAAAATGGGAATACACGATGTCCTTGTATACCAGTCGCTGAAAGAAGCAGGTACAGTAGCCGATGAAGATGGCAAATTGTATATTTGTGTTAGAAAGAGGATTTCAATACAGGAATGAGGATTTCTTGCTACAATTATATGGGGCCTCGGTGAGACCACACCAGGAGTATTGATGCAATTTTGGTCTTGTTATCTGAGGAAGGCTATTCTGGCTATTGAAGGAGTGCAACAAATGTTGACCAGGTTAATTTCTGGGATGGCAGGATTTTTTTGAAGAGAAACTGGATCAATTATAGTCACTAGAATTTAGAAGAATGTTTGGGGGGGGGGGGGGGGGTGAAATCTCATATAAGCCTATAAAATTCTGATCGGACCAGAGGTGGTCTTAAATGCATGTGTTTCAATGCAAGAAATATAATATCGGCAAGATAGATGCACTCAAAGCTTTGGCTAGTACTTGGAACTATGACATTATTGTGATTACAGAGACTTGGCTGAAAGAGGGACAGGACTGGTAGCTAGCTAAACGTCCCAGGATTTGGATGTTTCAGTTGTCATAGAAAGGGATGCAAAAGGATTGGGAAAGTTGCATTACAGTAAAGCAAGTACATCAGAGGACCCATGCAGCAAGGCAGTATGGGTAGAACTCAGGAATTGGGAAGGTGAAATCACAATGCTGGGGGTATACTACAGGCCTCCCAACAACCAACTGGAAACAGCAGAAAGAAAATGTTGTCAGATTTTAGAAAGACTGTTGTGATGGGCAATTTTAACTTCCCCTGGGATTCACTTCATGCTTGGGGCTTGGATGGTGTAGAAATTTTGAGATCCACTCAGGATGGTTTCTTGACAGTATGCAATCAGTCCAACCAGGGAAGGGTTTATACTGGACCTGGGTTGAGGAAATGAACCCAGCCAGGTGAGTGAAGTTTCAGGGGGCAGCATTTTGAGAGCAGTGACCATAATACTGTCAGATTCAAGTTACTAATGGAGAGGGATAACATAATTCTCAGGGAAGGTGTTAAAATGGGGGAGGTGAGCTACAAAAATATTAGGCAGGAATGGGATTGGAGGTGGCTGTTAGAGGGTAAATCCACATCAGACATGTGGGAATATTTCAAATGGTAATTGATAAGAATTTAGGAGTGGGACATTCCTGCAAGAATGAAGAATAGGAATGGCAAGTTACGTGAACCTTGGATGACCAGGGATGCTATGACTTTGGTAAACATATGTAAGGTGTAAGAGGATGGGAACTGATGAAGCCCTTGAAATATATAAGGAAAGAACTTAAGCAAGGATTAAAAGGGTTAAAAAGGGTCATGAAAAGTTATTAGCAAGCAGGATTAAGGAGAATCCCAAGGCTTATTACACACATATAAAAAGCAAGAGTCTAGTTAAGGAAAGGGTTGGCCCACTCGAGGACAAAGGAGGGAATGTATGTGTTGAGTCAGAAGAAGTAGGTGAAGTCTTAAATAATGCTTTGTATTGGTATTCACTAAAGAGAAGGAATTGGTGGAGGATGATCTCAGGGAAGGGACTGTCACATTTCTAGCCAAGACACTATTAAAAAGGAAGAGGTGTTGTTCATTTTAAAAAGTATTAAGATGGATAAGTCCCCTGATACTGATGGGATCTATCCCAAAATATTAAGGGAGACAAGAGAACGAATTGCTGGAGCATTGGCAGACATCTTTGCATCCTCTTTGGCCACAGATGTTGTCCCAGAGGACTGGAGAATAGCTAATGTTATCCCATTGTTTAAGAAGCATAATGGGGATAGTCCAGGAAATTACAGGCCTGTGAGCCTCAAGTTAGTGGTAGGAAAATTATTTGAAAGATTCTCCAAGGCAACATCTATACACAATTAGAAGCAAATCGACTGATTAACGATAACCAGCCTGGTTTTGTGTGGGGGAAGTCGTGCCACACTAACTTGATTGAGTTTTTTGAGGAGGTGACAAAGATGATTGATGAGGGAAAGTGGTTGATGTTGTTTACATGGACTTCAGTAAAGCCTTTGACAAGATTCCTTATGGTAGACTGGTACAAAAGGATGGATACAGAACTGGCTTAGTCTTAGGAGACAGAAGGAGGATGCTTTTTGGAATGGAGGGCTGTTGCTAGTGGTGTTCCACAGGGATCAGTGTTGGGAGGACTGTGGCTAGTGGTTTTCCACGGGGATCAGTGCTGGGACCATTATGTTTGTAATCTGCATAAATGATTTGGAAGATAATGAGCTGGTCTAATTCATAAATTTGCAGATGATACAAAGATTAATGGGGTTGCAGATAGTGAGGAGGATTATCAGAGGATGCAGCAGGATATAGATCACTTTGAAGGTATGGGCATAAAAATGGCAGATGGAGTTCAATCCAGACAAATGAGAGGGGATCCATTTTGGAATGCCAAGTATAGGTGGAAATTATATAGTGAGTGGCAGAACCTTTAGGAGTTCCCAGTAATTAGGAGTACTGATGTGCAGAGAGATCTGGGTATGCAGGTCCATAGATCACTGAAGTTGGCAGTGCAGCTAGGTAAGGTAGTAAAGATGGCTTGTTGCAGGCTTTCCTTCGTTTGTAGGGGTATTGAGTATAAGGATAGACAAGTTTATAGAACTTGACTTAGGCCATACTTGGTATATTATATATCATTCTAGTCACCACACTACCAGAAGAATGTGGATGCTTTGGATAGGGTACAGAAAAGGTTTACCAGGGCGTTGCCTGGTATGGGGGATTTTAGATGAAGAAAGGTTGAATAACTGAGTTTGTTTTCACTGGAAAGGCAGAAGGTTGAGGGGCGACCCGATAGAAGTTTACAAGATCATGAATGGCATGCTTAGCATGGAAGTATGAGGCTTTTTTCCAGAAGGAGGGGTCACTTACCAGGGGACACAGGTTCAAGGTGAAAGGGGGGATGGTTAAAAGAGATGTGCGAGGCACGTTTTTCACACAAAGAGGGTGGGCGCCTGGAATCTGCTGCCAGAAGAGTTGGTGAAAGCAGACACACAAGCAGCATTCATGAAGCACCTGGATGAATACATGAATAGGAAGGGAAGAGAGGGATACAGGATCCTTTAAGTGAAGACAGTTTTAGTAGGAAGGGAAAAATGTGTCAGCGCAGGCTTAGAGGGCTGAAGGGCCTGTTCCTGTACTGTATTATTCTTTGTTCTTTGGTCAGCCATGATCATATTGACCTATTCCTGTACCTATTCTCCAGGTTTCTATGTTTCTTTCCTGGCAATTTCCTGCTACATGGTTCCTCCCCAGTTTTATACTTATATCTGACTTACAGCAGAGAGACTGCATTTTTTTTGACCCCTCTTTCTCAGACGGAAGTCAAATTAACCAGTCCTGGGATAGCAGTGGAAAATTAATATTTACAGTGAGAATATTGGCAAAACCATCCAAATAAAGAGCAAATTTCTGACATTTTCATACCTTGGTGCAATACACCAACTGATGACTGCTGTATTTATTGTGAAATTTACTTAGCTTGCAATGACATACAATTGGGAATTTCTTCATATTAATGAGTTTTCTTTATTAGAGAATAAAGGCCACGTTATTACACTGAGCCTTCTTTAATTAACACGTCTAATTTTTCTAAACAATTATGGACAATCCTTGCAGTAATTTATTTCTATAGCCTCAGTATCCCATTGGTGTGTATATGAAAAACTGATGATCTGAGTGATTAATTTTTCATTCTGCTTTTACTTGGTAATAATTAGCATTGCAGATGCAAAATCAATTCAGTTGTTCATAAATTTTAATATTGTACAAAGATTATTTGCAGGTCTAGAACTTTTCACAATTGATGTTGTTTATTGGCTCTTACCAATATGTGTCAAAGATACTTGCTGCATCTTCAACTCTGAAGATTATCATAGAGTTGAGGATCAAATGTCAGGTTTATTAACTGGTCTACTTGGCATCATTATCAATAGAAGGCTGATACAGTAAGAAAGGAATTCCAGTTGCAAAAATTCAGTTGTGTAGGATGCTCATTCATCATTCCTGAGCACTATATTTGTATCCAGGTATTAACTCAATTGTTTTACATGAATTTGTGCCTGCAGAAAGTAGTGAGCTTAGGAATGATATGCAAACTTGTTAAATAGATCGTATTCTGAAGTTTATTTTGATTTCAAAGTAAAGTTACTAATGTTAAACATGGGGGTAACACATTGGCTAGCACTGCTGCCTCACAGCATCAGGGACCTGGGTTCAATTCCACTATCAGAGATGACATATTCTCCTATGTGGTTCCACTCTGGATGCCCTGGTTTCTTCCCACAGCCCAAGGATGTGCAAATTAGGTGGATTGGCTATGCTAAATGTCCCATAGTGTCCTGCAGGCTAGGTGGATTAGCTATGGGAAATGCAGGGTTACAGGGATAGGGATGAACCTGTGTAGGATGCTCGTCAGAGGGTCGGTGTGGACCCGATGGGCCAAATGGCCTGCTTCCACACAGTAAGGATACTATGATTCTTGTTCAGTAGAATTTCAAGACTTTCAAACACACTATGGTTGAAAGAGTTGATTTTTGTATTTCTCTTGCTTTGATATTACTTGAGATAGAGTTACTATGCATAGCTATTATAAGTGTTACGGTGGCTCAGTGGTTAGCACTGCTGCCTCACAGCGCCAGGGACCTGGGTTCGATTCCTGCCTTGGGCGACTGTATGGAGTTTGCATATTCTCCTTGTCTGTGTGGGTTTCCTCCCGATGTGTAGGTTAGGTGAATTGGTCACGCTAAATTGCCCATAGACTTAGGTGCATTAGTCAGGGATAAATATGGGGAATGTGTTGGAGTGGGTTACTCTTCGGAGGGTTGGTGTGGACTAGTTGGGCCAAAGGGCCTGTTTCCACACTATAGGTAATCTAATCAAGTATGCTTAACAATTGTGTGTTGCTGACACCATTGCACATTTAAGATAAACTTTTCCCTCTGGTATGTTTAAAAGCAAATTGAATTCTGTATTATATCTTTAGAGATGTTGAAAAATATGTACGATGTTCTAATTTATTATTGATTTGTAAGTGTAGAGCGGTGATTGTAATGGTGATCACATTGCTGTTTCAGTGTTGGTGGCTTCATAGTAGGGAGAGAGGAGGCAGTGTGTGAGGCATTGCACCATCTGCACAGAAAGAGGTTGTGGGAAGTGGAGAGCAGTGTATTGGTGTTTGAAGAGATGCTGCAGCACAAGATATCCCTTTAGAATATTGAAAGGTGAAAGTAATTTGGTGGATGTGATGGAAATGACACAAAATGATCCTTCAAGATTAGAGTAATACTGGAAAAGCACAGCAGGTCAGGCAGCATCCGAGCCGCAGGAAAAATCGATGTTTTGAGCAAAAGCCCTTCATCAGGACTGGGGCTGGGAGCCTCGGAGGTGAAGAGATAAATGGGAGGGGCGTGGGACCGGGGAGAAGGTAGCTGAGAGTGCAATAAGTTGATGGAGGTGTGGCTAAAGGTGATAGGTCAGAGGGGAGGGTGGAGCAGATAGGTGGGAAGGGAGATTGACAGGTGGGACAGGTCATGAGGATGGTGCTGAGCTGGAAAGTTGGAACTGAGGTAAGGTGGGGGGAGGGGAACTGAGGAAGCTGGTGAAGTCCATCTTGGGTGAACTTCAAAGAAGTTAGAATATGTCCTTTAGGGTGAATTCCTTAATAGTTCTGAAACAATGAACTCCCATGGACAGAAAAGAATTAATACCTTGTCTGGCATCCTTTCAGTGCTGTAATTGTATGGCAGGAGGTTAATTAACAGGCTCTCTCCACATTTGACTGGAAGGACAGTAATGTGGAATGTCCAAATGCACCCACAGCACTGGCTAACAACATCCATCTTGCTGCTTTACCAGCTATGACTCCAGATAGTGGAGAGAATTCCCTACCATCCACTGACCAATTTTATTAAGGCTCCTTGGTGTCAATCGTAGCGAACTCTTCCCTAATGTTATGGGTAGTTGCTCTTGCCTCACCTCTGGAATTTAATGTTTTGATGTTTGGAACAGGTTGAGTGGCCCTGATGGAACCCAAAATGAATCTTGCTGACTCATGACCATTTGCAAGTACTGATGACTCCTCCCATTACATTGAAGTTTTTTTTTGAAAAATTAACCTGTGCAGATATTTTATGAGCCACCACTGATCTCCTTTTCCTCTATGGGCCTCATCAGTAGCCTGTCATCCACTGCGCCGTTGTATGGTTTGAACTTATTGAGGTTTGCCTTATTTGGGATGTAGAGCTTACCTCAGAAGTTCCTTTCCAGTTCTTCTGTGGGTAGTGGACATGAGATTGCTGTCAGTTGTTATGGACCAAGCCAGACCACTCAAAACATTCTTAAACGGGCAGCCCCAGACCGTAACTTTGCAATTTGTTTCAGTAAGTGTACAGTGAAAATAACCCTGATTAAGTTAGCTAGATTGACGACTAGATTTGAAAGCAGACAAAAATGTATTTACAACATCACACAATGAAGTACAAAGAACAGAATAAAGAACCCCTACAGAACTCAACCTATCCAACTAGACTTAATTATGCTGTTCTGAACATACACAATAGTCCCAATAAGCATACTCCCTTTAAAAACCAATATAAATGGAACACATGCTTACAGGTTGAGGTTGAAGGGCAGAAAAGAGAGAGTTTCCTCACAGCTCCCTGTTGAATCTCCCAGTTCAAGACTGAACTGAAAAGTGCTCAGCTCGAGACCTGACCACTCCCCTTTCATCGTACAGGTCACTTTGAAAGCATGACCACTTTGGCCTGAAGTCTCATCTGTTTACATATAAACAAAAGGCCTCTCAAAATCTTTTTCATCTCTGTACTAAATCAGACTGATTGGAGCCTGGCCCAGTTTATTACTCCTCTGAAAAAAATCAAGACCAGAGTTTCCTTGAATTAAGGAACAGCTTTTAGAAAAAAAAGGACTAGCTTTGTGACATAGTGCCCCCACCTACGTTCGTGACACCACCCACGCCCTCCACCTCCTCCAGGATTTCCGCTTCCCCGGTCCCCAACGCCTCATCTTCACCATGGACATCCAGTCCCTGTACACCTCCATCCCCCATCACGAAGGACTCAAAGCACTCCGCTTCTTCCTTTCCCGCCGTACCACCCAGTACCCTTCCACCGACACCCTCCTTCGACTGACCGAACTGGTCCTCACCCTGAACAACTTTTCTTTCCAATCCTCCCACTTTCTCCAAACAAAAGGAGTAGCCATGGGCACCCGCATGGGCCCCAGCTATGACTGCCTCTTCGTAGGGTATGTGGAACAATCCATCTCCCGCAACTACACTGGCCCCACCCCCCATCTTTTCCTTCACTACATTGATGACTGTATCGGCGCTACCTCGTGCTCCCACGAGGAGGTTGAACAGTTCATCCACTACACTAACACCTTCCACCCCGACCTCAAATTCACCTGGACAGTCTCGGACTCCTCCCTCCCCTTCCTAGACCTTTCTGTTTCTATCCCAGACGACCGAACCAACACGGAC
>NC_057725.1:36723768-36726323 GCF_004010195.1 Chiloscyllium plagiosum
GGGGGTGAACTTGGGCTTCACCAGTTTCTTCATCCCCCCTCCCCCCCCCTTGTCTCAGCCGGATCCCTCCAGCCCGGCACCGCCTTCCTGACCTGCAGTCTTCTTCTTGACCTCTCCGCCTCCACCCTACTCCGACCTATCACCCTCACCTTGACCTCTTTCCACCTATCACATTTCCAACACCCCTCCTCCAAGTCCCTCCTCCCTACCTTTTATCTTCTCCTGCTGAACACTCTCTGCTCATTCCTGAAGATGGGCCTGTGCCCAAAACGTTGAATCTCCTGTTCCCTGGATGCTGCCTGACCTGCTGTGCTGTTCCAGCAATAAAGTTTCAACTTTGATCTCCAGCATCTGCAGACCTCACTTTCTCCCCCATGATCTGCCTGGCAAGTTATTGTCTGTTTGGTAGAGCAGCTGTGTTGCTCTAAATGCTGTCTTTCACTGTGCCCATCTCTTTTTTGCTCCCATATTAACTGTCTCTTTTCCAAACTTTCTTTTCTCTTTCTTGCCACCACTTGGGTCTCACTTACTTCTGACAGATTTCCCCTTGGTCTTCAGTGATTTCTGCATTCAGCCCAGTTCCCAGGACCTGACATTCAGGGTCAATCTTTGCTTCCAGGCATTCCTCGGACTACATGAGCTGGTCGTGTACACCGCTGTGGGTTGGGATGGGAGCCAGAGGTCTGAGGGTCCTTCCTGTTCACACTTCTTATGTCTCTGGGTGACCCAGAGGTAGAGACACTACCATTGTTCCACAAAACCCAATTCCATTCTGGATGTATGTTTGCTCACTGAACTGGAAGGTTCATTTTCAGACATTTTTATCACCATATTAGGTAACCTCCAGATGAAGCACTGCTGATGATTCCTGTTTTCTATTTATATGTGAGCATTTCTTTGGGTTAGTGATGTCATTTCCTGTGGTGACATCATTTCCTATGAAATTCCTAGAAGCATGGCATTCCAACCAGAACTCTATCAACAAACAACTTGACTTGGTTCCGATTTACCACCCCCTGAGAGAAACAACAGGAATTATGTCACAAATCTCAAAACTCACTAATTCAATTCCATTATTTTGACATTTGAAAGTAAGTTGTTAAGGCAGTAATAGACTGCTGGACTTTCCTAGAATTTTCTAGATAGGACAGATCTGGGCAATTTTCCACATTACTGCTTCAATACCATCATTGTAACTGTACTAGAACAGCTATAACACCTTTGTGTAATCCATACTATTGCACTTAAATTCAATGACCATCAGTGCTGATCACTGTATATTAGATTTCAAATGGAACATTTGGTCCAATGCACTAACACAATGCTAACTAATTTGATATTCAGGATCTGTGCAAACACATTGTTGCTGTAATAGTCCTAATCATGTGAACTCAGTAGAGGTCATCGCTAAGCTGTGTTGCGAATTCTGCTCTTGTTGTCGTTCGAGGCTTGTCTAAAAGTGGCAATGGAGTCAGAACATAGGAATAGAGAGAGCTGTAATTATGGGAAATGATAGCAATGAACTGTTATGAGAGAGCAGAAAATCAAGTGCATGTCAGAAGATTAGCTTCTGTCTTAGGCGAACTGCATAGGAGTTATTCCATTTGTGTTAATAAGATGATTTGGTGTAAAGAGTAGCTCAGGAACTCTGGATGCAAACAAACAGGTGTAAAGGATTCCATGCCATTTTATGAAGAAGAGTCAGAAATTCCTCTGGTACTATGAGCAATATTCTTCTCTCAATGGATATCATAAACAATTTTTCCATTTGTTAATTAAAAATAAATATTTCCATCAAGCTGAACATTCATTATCCATCCTTAATTGCCCTTTGAAAAAAGATGAAAGTGTGCTGCCTCTTAGGTCACTGTAGGCCATGTAGTTAAGGTACTCCTACAGTGCTGTTAGGTAAAGTATAACTGAATATTAGTCCAGCGACAGTGAAGGAACAGAGATAGTTCCAAGCCAGGTTGGGGTATGGTTCAGAGAGGAGTCTGCAGATGATGGTGTTTCCTTACATTTGCTGCCAATGTGCTTCTAGGCAGTAGAGACCATGGATTTGGAAGGTGTTGCAGCGAGCTCATCACAATGGGACGAAGCAAATGAATGATGAAGGTGATAGATGGGTTGGCAATCAAGTTGGTTGCTTTGTCCTGAATGACATTAATGTCTTGAGTGTTGTTACACCTGCACTCATCCAGGCAACTGGGAGCTTTGTGGGGTCATCAGATGAGTTAATTATTGCAGGATTCATATCCTTTGAACTGCTCTTATTGCCACAGTAATTTTGTGACTCGTCAGTTATGTTTCTGGTCAATGCTGAAGGATTCAGCAATGGTACTACTGTTGAATCTGGATTAGTGGTGCTGGAAGAGCACAGCAGTTCAGGCAGCATCCGAGGAGCAGTAAAATCGATGTTTTGGGCAAAAGCCCTTCATCAGAAATAAAGGCAGAGAGCCTGAAGGGTGGAGAGATAAGTGGGAGGCGGGTGGGAGTGGGGAAAAAGTAGCATAGAGTACAATAGGTGAGTGGGGGAAGGGATGGAGATGATAGGT
>NC_057725.1:36728193-36728373 GCF_004010195.1 Chiloscyllium plagiosum
CAACCCCAGGGCATCAATGTGGACTTCAATAGTTTCCTCATTTCCCCTTCCCCCACCTCAACCCAGTTCCAAACTTCCAGCTCAGCACTGTTCCCATGACTTGTCCTACCTGCCTATCGTCCTTTCCACCTATCCACTCCACCCTCCTCTCTGAACTATCACCTCCATCCCCACCCCCAT
>NC_057725.1:36728464-36762526 GCF_004010195.1 Chiloscyllium plagiosum
CCCTCCTCTCACTTATCTCACGAACCGACTGGCTCTCTGCCTGTATTCCTGATGAAGGGCATTTGCCCGAAACGTCGATTTTACTGCTTCTTGGATGCTGCCTGAACTGGTGTGCTCTTCAAGCACCACTAATCCAGAATCTGGTTTCCAGCATCTGCAGTCATTGTTTTTACCTACTACTGTTGAATGTCAAGGGAAGGTAGGTAGGATCTCTTGTGTTATGATGGTCATTGCCTGCCCCTTGTGTGACTCAAATGTTACTTGTCATTTATCAACTCAAGCTTGAATGTTGCATAAACATTGTTACATATAGACACAGAATGCTTCATTCGTTTTCACGCATTTTTTGTGAGTCTTTGCTTTTCACAAACGATTAGTGACTGCTTCATAAGCAATTCACTTGATGCTACAGAACATCCTGAGAACAAAGAATAAAGGCAGAGAACAGTACAGCACAGGACAGGAACAGGCTCTTTGGCCCACACAGCCTGTGCCAACAGTTGATGCCTTTTAAACTAAAAACTATTTGTCTCTACATGGTCCGTAACTCTCTCTTCCCTGCCTATTCATGCATCTGTCAAGATGCCTCTTAAATATTGCTATTGTATTTGCTTTTACCACTCCCTCTGGCAAAACATTCCAGGTACATATTACCCTCTGTATAAAAAGCTTGCCTTCACATCTCCTTTAAACCTATCCCTTTTACCTTAAGACTTTGTCCCCTAATAGTTGACGTTACCGCCCTGGGAAAAAGACTCCGACTATCCATTGTATTCACTCTCTCATAATTTTGTAAACTTTTATCAGGTCACCCCTCAGCATCTGATGTTCAAGTAAAAGCGAACCAAGTTTGTCCAGTCTCTCCTCATAGCTAATACTTTCCAAACCAGGTAACTTCCTGGGACATCTTTTCTGTATCCTCTCCAAAGTGTCCACATCCTTCTGGTAGTGTGACAACCAGAACTGTACACAATATTCTAAATGTGGCCCAATTAAAGTTCTGTACAGCTGCAACATGACTTGGCAACATTTAAACTGTATGCCCCGATCAATGAAGGCAAACATGGCATATGCCTTCCTGCCCACCTGATCCACTTGTTTTGCCACCTTCAGGGAATATGAGGAGTGCAAAACAATCACAAGTTCTCTATTTCTGAAATATCTGCCAGGTCTAATAAAAAATTAGGATCTTGACTCTGATGAGACAGGTGTAGAGCCATCTGTTCAGGAATCTTTTGATAAGATCACAGTTAATTTCTTTTTACATCATTAACAGGAAATTTACACTTTAAATAGTGTAAAATTGTCAGGTAAACATATTTACTTTTGTCACATATCTGTTTCTAGCTGTGTATAAAATAATTCACACTTACTTCATTGCATTTTATGTTCAATTCAAAGCTTGCCGAACTATTTTCATCTTCATCTGTCTTTACCCCAAACTTGTATTATCATCTTCCACATTGAACTAGATATTTTTCTCTCCTGCCTCCACTAGTTGGCAGTCTATTTCAGCAATATTTATGTGAAATATTTCACTGTGAATGTAATTGGAAGAGTTATTGCAGTTTCTTTATATTCCTTAGTTTTGCGTTGTTCATATAGCACTCAATTACATCCACCTTATGTACTGCACTCCCGGGGAAACTATCTTTTTTCAATAGAAAACAGATTTAGTTGTTCAAATTTATATTCAAATTTCTTGGGCTCATGAAATAATTTTCATTGCACTTCTTTAAAAACCTCTTTGGTGCCTCAAAATCTGATCATAATGAGAGCAGACAATGGTTTAAATAAAGTGTCAACAATTCTTTCTATCATACCTATGACACTCAGCCATCCTCCTTGTTCTGTATACATTTAGTATTAATCCTAGCATTCTTTACATCTTGGCAAATGAAACTGTATAAGTTGATGGTGCTTTCAGTAGCAACCAATCACATCCAAATTCGTATCAAATACTTGTTTTTTTGTTTTTATCACAGTCTTCATTATAAAGGTATAATTGATATTTCTCCCATAATGTACATTAACTTCCATTTCTCTGTCTTGAATTTGATCTGTAAAATCCTGCTAGCTTAGACATTGCAATGCTGCTATTGTTTTCATTGGATACTATACACAACTACCCTATGGTGAAATTTGGAGCTGAGACAATCAATCATCAGTACAATTATCTACCCTCCTCTGCTGACTCATCAGTGGGTTCCTGTGCTAACTGGAACTATCACTGGGCCATTAAATATTAAATAAGATGCAGCTTGTAACCTGCAGACAGCACTGAGTTACGAATATATTTTGACCATTGACTGGGATCTTCTACTTGAGAGAATGGGCAGCCAACCAGCCTGAGGTGTATGATGACCCATCTCCCTGCTGTTCTGACCAATTGTTAAGATCCACTTTAAGAGATCCATCAGAGAAAAGAATTATAAAGTCTGTGACAGTAAAATGTTGTGGGGAATGTCAGATATGTATGGAAGAGTGAGCTAACTAGATAGAATGATCTACTCCGCACTGTTACCCTATGAATCAAAATGAACAAAATGTTACCGCACATTCTTAATTTTCCAATCAGTTCATTGTAATGAATTTCATGCATGATATGGAGAGTGTAGTTTGTAGATAGACAGATTTACTTGGATTACAAGGATGCCCCCCAGTGGTCAGTCTTTTATCTTTTCTTATGCAGAATACGAAATGCTATATAAAAAAAAGTTCAAAGCACGAATGGGAAAAATAGAACAATAGCAAAAATAAAATCTGAAAATTTGACAGCAAATCTAATAAATTGAGAAAATAGAGTCTGCCACTGAAATTTAGACACAAATAAACAATCATTCTGCCTTCACTAGATGTCTGCCAGACTGATTGTAATCTAATTTTCTTGCTCTTTTTCTATAATTATTCACCTTCTTTTGTTTTATCTGTGTTTACTGAAAAATTGCAAAAAATGTCTGTATCAACCATCCCTGCTGGTCATTCCATGTTCTTACACATCTTTTTCTAAGGGCATTTTTTTTCTGGCACTTTGTTCTGTGTTTGTTTGGAAGTGCTGATAGGGGTGACATAGTGGTTCAGCGATTAGCACTGTTGTCTCATAGTGCTAGGGCCCTGGGTTCAACTCTACCTTCAAGTGACTGTGTGGAGTTAGCACATTCTCCCTGTGTCTGCGCAGGTTTCCTCCCACAGACCAAAGATGTGTGGGCCTGGTGAATTAGCCATGGGAAATGCAGGGTTACAGGATCATTGAGTGGGATGCTCTGTGGAGGATTGGTGTAGACTTGATGGGCTGAATGGGCTGCTTCCACACTATAGGGATTCTGTGATTCAGATCCCTTATCCACCTTTCCTACTTACTGTTGTCATCTCTTAAATCTCCCTGTTCATGGAAATGGTCCTGGTGTCTGAAGAAAGTCTTCACCATTTTAGTTTCTCGTCTTTTGTCACCTTGATGAATAAATACATATGGACTCATAGTTTCAAATACTTGGAAAGCACCTCATCTTTTTATTTATTTCTGATTGGCAGACATGTCGATTTCAACATAATAATGTGATGAAGAACTGGGTAAGAATGTTTGTCCTTTAACCCACATTACAAATCATTTTTCTTATTGCTGTTTGAAGGCTGCTGCTGCGCACAATGTGCTGTGTTTTCCGACCTGTGAAATGGTTGTAATTTAAATGTATTTTATTGACAACTTTGAGATGGCCTGCTAATCAAAGTTAATGATGTTTTATAATTGAGAGGCTATTTTCTGTATTAAATATGTCTTATAAAGACAAGTTGTTGATTTTAGGTCATTACAAAAAGGGGATCTTTCAACTATTATCTAAAATCAATTGAGATCAGGCACTAAACTATGAGTCAAGTCGAAAGCCAGACCATGAGCAAGAGATTTAAGAGGAAATTGAAATGTGGCACTAGGAAATTTCCCAGATTTTCTCTGATCTGGCCTCAGTAACATCACTGAAAGCCTCAATATGCACACTCCAGCCTTCCTCACTCAATCATCCTCTATGCAATTATAGACTACTTCCACTTGATCCCAAGTATGGCTAGGTTTGAACCCCAAAGAGGACGAAGAAATGATTATTCACTCCACAGTCCAGCACATACAGCACCTTGTCTGCTGCACACCACTTACATATGTTTGGATAATTTGCTTACACGTGGAGAATACAGTTGGGATAATGAACAGGGAGCTTAATTCTGGTGAGCTGGCCTTTTAATGAATGAAATAACTCTACAGAGGCTGGTGTCCCGTCACCATCATCTTTATGTGCATGTGAAGAGACTTTGACACTGACCTAGCTCCCTCAGAGCCAACTCTTAGTGTAAACAGAATCTCTGACACTACTGTTTATTTCTGTCAGCCAGGGCTCCCTGATTGGATCAGATTAACAACCCCAATTCATATTCTATGAGGTCCACCTGGCTGACCTCATTACAATCACTACATCTCTTCCCTCACTAAAGCCAAAGACATACGCCGGCTCTTTATTATTCTAGCTCCTCCTGAGGTGGTTGAGCACTGGGTCAGATTGATCCAACTCTGCCTCTGATACGGACGGCATGTAATACACAGTAGCTCACCTCTTGCACCCGGAACATCTTGGAAGAAATTCATTCTCTTGTTCAGGCGGCAAAGGCATCGAGGCAGTGATATCTACCGTGTCCATCTCTGATTCTGAGGTATCTTCAATGTTTGATGGAGAGGAAAAACCCACAGGTTCTGAAACAGTGGAAAGCCTGTCAGAGAGGAGCCTGGCACGTTTAGCTCCCTTTCCGTTTACAAAGTTGCAGCTTTTATATGGTCCACATGTTTTTCAGGACCATCTCACCTACCCGAACTTTGTATGTCACTGCACTTGGCCTCATGTCAACTTTGCCTCTTACCCATGCAGGGCCATTCCTGTGGTTCCTACAAGTGAACCTTCTGTCTCGCTTAATGAAGCCTTATGTCTGTCATCGATGTTCCTGATGCCATTTCACCCTTCCTCCCAAGTCCGGGAAGATCAGATTTCTCCCCATTAGCAACTCTGCTAGAGCTATCCCTATAGTTTCATGAGGGGTGGTCCAATAATCAAAAGGAATCGGGACATTCTAGTATTGAATGAAACTATGAACTGTTCCTTTAAACCTGCCTTCATAGTTTTGACTGCTCTTTCTGCCAGACCATTGGACAATAGATGGTATCAAACTGTCCTTATATGTTGAATGTCATACGACTTTAGGAAATACTCATATTCCCTGCTGGTAAATGATGGCCCTTTGTCTGTGGCCAACATTTCCGGGAGTCTGTGTATTACAAAAGATGCATGCAGCTTTTCCATCATTGACCCAGGTTTCACAAATGAACTTTATGCAAAGTTACTTAAAGTAACTTTGAGTGGGCATCCACAATGACTCAGACAATTAAGCCAATGAGAGGACCCGCATAATCGACATGTAACTAAGTCCAGGGTTTACCCGGGTATTCCTATGAATGTGGGTGAGCTGCAGAATGACCAATGCTGCCCATTCCGCAAACTGGACTAGTTTAATGATGCCATCACTTGCCAGCCTTCTGATTTCTGTCTCTACTTTTGCACGGGAGGCAACTGGCACTCTGGGGCCTTGCAGAATCATGGAATTGCTTCCTGGTCAACATTCAAGGTGGCCTTAGCTCCTTTGATAGTCATTAGACCTTCCTGGCAATTTCCAGGTATTTAATTAGGACTACACTTAGGCAGCCATTTTCTAATCGAACAATTTTGAGCCAAACTAGCTGAATCTTTCTAAACTAATTTCATCTCATCAAGCTGGGGTTTGAGCCTTTGATTACAATCAGTGGGAACTGAGCCAGCTGCTTCTCATACTGACTGGATCTGAACTTGCACCCTTAATCTATAAAGGTTACCCAACATTGGTTCTCAGTCCAGCTGAGATCCTGTGCAAACGTAAGACCAGTTGGTGACCAGTGTGAATTTTGGTAAAGACTAGTTCTGAGATCACTGAATCAGCCACGCTGGTATCGACCTCAGTGCAAAGCGATGACCATTTAACAAGACATTTAGTTTGATTGGTTGTGATTTGGATGTTGCTGAGCAATTTAACTGTTCTAAACCAGATGAAGGTACACATTCTAGGATGTGCTCCCTCATGGATACCAGCCAAGGATTCTCTTACTCACTTTAGGTCTAGTGAGACTCATTTTTGCTGTCTTGAGTCCACATACTATCAGCAACTACAACAGCTTGCTGTCCCAGATCCTCAAATAAAATTTAACTGTTTGACCAAGGCTTGGCTTTGTATTGGGGTTTTGCTGTGGACTGACCTACGGTCCCTCTGATCAAGATATTTCCTGAGTGAGGTTATACAAATGCCCTCACTCCAGTGGTGTTCCTCAAGCTCAATCTGCATGGTGAGGGCATATGCTTCCATCGGAATACCCTGAGACACATTTGCTCCATTTGCCACATTTTCCAATGATAAAGCCAGTTGTGGTGCCTGTTTGAAGGCTAGTTAAGCGTCAAGTAGGAGGCGCTCTTGTACGGTTTCATCATTAATCCCACATACCAAACAGTGTCTCAGCATTTCATTAAGGGTTATACCAAAGTCACATGTCTCTGCCAGTCACCTTAACCTAGTCAAAAATCCCGATGTGGATTCCCTTAGTACTCGAATTGCTGAGTAAAACCCAATAGTGCCTCAGAATTGATCCTTAACTAAGTCCATCAAATCTTGAAAGGCTTTAGTATCCATTGCCTCCGGATAAGTTAGGATCCTAATAACCAAAGAATCTGCAGGTCCATGCGAGAATTGCTTGATGCTTTTCACCTTGTGTTAGTTGCCTGGAAAAATAACACATTCTTTTCGGCTATTGGGCCCAGTCTTTGATGGCAGGATTTAATGAGTCAAGCTTCCCAAATAATGGCGTGATGCCAGAAATGCTCATCCCAGCTCAAAGATGTCTGTTGTGAGAGAATTTCTTCAGGAGCGTATTTTTTTCTCTCATTGCCACTGAAATAACTTCCCAGAGGCTGGTATCCCACCTCCTTGTCACTCTCTATTTACATATGGAAAATCCTTGACACTAATTCAGCTCCCTCAGAGCCAGCTCTCAGAATGAACAAGATGTCTGACAATCCTGTTTATATCTGCCAGCCAGGGCTCCCTGATTGGGCTGTTAATTTGGAACAATCAGGGAACTCATATTCTATGAAATCCATCTGGCTGACCTTGTTACAATCACTACGGTTCCAAGGTTACGCACCATTTATATATATTTACGATTAAATTTAACAGTCGCAAAAGGTACATCTACTCTCCCAAGGTGCACCTGATCTCCCCTACCCTCACCAAAAGTGTCCTAGAACCTTATCTAAAAGTGTACTTTACCTCTCAAAGAATACTATACCTTAACTCTGACACCTTAAGACTTGCCACCACTCAGTTTAAAATGCACAGAACGTGTTTTTTACAGACCATTAATGAAAAGCAAATTAGCCTGAAGCAGCTATCCTTTAACATAAGCAGTTATTATTTAGATGGGGAAATCATATGTTAAATTTCCAAGTTTACTGATGACACAAAACTGGGTGAGTTGTGAGGAGGGCATAAAGAGATTTCAAATAATTTTAGATGTTTTGAGTGTGTAATGTGAAGAAGTGTGAAATTACCCACTTTGGTAGGAAGAAGAGACTGGTAATGAATTTTTAAAATGCTGATACTTTTGGAAATGTTGATGTACAAAGGGACTTTAGTATCCTTGTATGCCAGTCACTTAAAGTGAGCAGGTGCAGCAAGCAGTAAGAAAGGCAAATAGTATCCTGGCATTCAGTGGAAGGGAACTCAAGTACAGGAGCAAGGATGTCTTCCTGCAGCTGTCCAGGGGTACTGTGGTGATCACACCCCTGGAGTATTGTGTGCAGCTTTGGTCTTTTTACCCAAGAAACCATATGTTTGCAATGGAGGCAGTGCAGTGATCTGGGAATGGCAGGATTGTTGTATGAGGAGAGATTTAGGTGACTAGAGCTATATTCACCGGAGTTTAGGAGAATGAGAGGGATAATTTAAACATATAAAATTCTGACTCTGGTGAGTAGATTGGACGTAGAAATGACATTTACCCTGTTTGGGGCCAGAGAACAAAGAATCACAGTCTCCAGCCATTTCAAATCGAGTTGAGGAGAAATTTCTACACCAAAGGCTTGTGAAGTTGTGAAATTCTCTCGGTTGTGGTGGCTACATCACTGAATATATTTAAGGAGGAATTGGTTTTTTTGACATTAAGGCATAAAGTGGCATTGGGGAAGAGTGGGAATATGGCGTTGAGAAAGAGGATCAGCCATGATCATTTTGAATGGTTGATCAAGCTTGATGGGCTGAATGACCTACTGTTACTATCTTCTGTGTTGCCATTATGAACCATGGAATACGGGACTGATAGATTCAGGCCTCTGAAGTCACTTTGTAACATTGAAGAGGCTCAATGCCATTATGAAAGTTCAGGCCTGTGGCATTCTTTTACAAAAATGCCATCAGTCTTTCCAATCAATATAAACCATATAAACAATCATATGTGTGGATAAAATTTATTTTGCTGGAATGTACATATTAGTGTTGACATGTTGTCTGATCAACTGTAAAATGAGATTATTTCAGTATCAAAACAACAAACCTTCTTCATTCATTAGTACAACCGATCCGTGAAATCCATTGTGCTGGACATTAATATGTAATTCCATAATTGTAGTTACTCCCCGAGTACACACTACATTACTTGCTGTTCTCTTCCTGCAAACATTCTTTATACCTACTTTTTCAGTTAATGCTGGTTTAACAGAAGGTAAACATTTGCCTGTGGTTTCCACCTCCAAATAAAGATAACTACGGTTAACTCCTTGAAAGTGGAGTCACAGGTAGATAGGATAGTGAAGGTGTTTGGTATGCTTGCTTTCATTGGTCAGTACATTGAGTATAGGAGTTGGGAGGTCATGTTGTGGTTGTACAGGATATTGGTTTGGCCACTTTTGGAAGACTGCATGTAATTCTGGTCTTCCTCCTATCAGAACGATGTTGTGAAACTTGAAAGAGTTCAAAAAAGATTTACAAAAATGTTGCAGGGTTGGAGGATTTGAGCTATAGTGAGAGGCTGAAAAGGCTGGGGCTGTTTTCCCTGACCTATCAGAGGCTGAGGGGTGACCTTATAGAGATTTATAAAATCAAGAAGGTCATGGATAGGGTAAATACACAAAGTCTTTTCCCTGGGGTGGGGGAGTCCAGAAACTAGAGGGCATAGGTTTAATTGAGAGGGGAAAGATTTAAAAGGGACCGAAGGGGCAACTTTTTCACGCAGAAGGTGGTACATGTACGGAATGAGCTGCCAGAGGAAGTGGTGGAGGATAGTACAATTGCAACATTTAAAAGGCATTTGAATGGGTATATGAATGGGAAGGGTTTAGAGGGATATTGGCCTCTAGAGTGCTGGCAAATGGGACTAGATTAGGTTCAGGTATGTGGTCAGTATGAACGGGTTGGACTGAAGCATCGGTTTCCGAGCTGTACATCTCTGTGACTCTATACCCGTGTCAACACTTTGCAGCTATTTACCCTTTGGCAGGGTGTTCATTGGCAAAGAGTGAGATATCAAGTACTACGTAACTATACAATTACAGCATTTAAAATGCATCTGGATGGGTATATGAATAAGAAGGATTTAGAGAGATGTGGGCCAAATGCTGACAAATGGGACTAGATTAATTTAGGTAATCTTGTTGGCATGGGTGAGTTAAACCGAAGGGTCTGTTTCTGTGCCATACATCTTTATGACTGTAACTCTCTTGAAGCAAAGCTCCTATTCCTGGCAGTCAAATACCTGCTAATTTGTAAAATAGCTTTAAAATGTTCCAAAATATTTAACTAAGTGGGATGGATCCAGAACTTAAAGACAGTGAATATTTTTATAGATGTCTTCGCCCTCCAACCAATTATTCATATTTGTGTCAGCAGAAAATGTCTCTTTGAGGTATTCATGAGCCTTAAAAGCACTTTTGAGAACCATCTCTGACAAATCCTGTCTATTGCATATAATCGTATTGATCAATATGGTAAACTCACAAAAATTTGCATGTTTGATTCTATTTGGCACTCTGTTACAATTAGCAGATTTCAACCATAATGAGCTTGATGTTTACTTATCAGGAAGTGAATTCATCTCAGAGTTAGGTTTTGTGGTTGGGTCAATATAGAATCATCATGATGCTATCCCTGCTATATATTTGATTCTATTTCCGATTATATTCCTCCTGGAGGCAATAATCAGGAATGAAACTTTAAACTGAGGCATTAGGCTAAACAACTAGTCTTTCAATTTTTGCATTAGTATTTTCATCTAGTCGAGATTAACAACGTGAAAGTATTCCCTCTAATTAAATATTGCAAAGACTGTGGCCATTCATGCCCACTACAAACTCTATTCCTTCGCTAACCACTCTATCTCTCTCCTTGGGAATAGTCTGAGATTAATCCAGTCTGTACACAATATTTATGTTGCATTTGATTCTGAGATGAAACTCCCAACTTTTTTTTTAGATTAGATTCCTACAGTGTGGAAACAGGCCCTTCGGCCCAACCAGTCCACCCAGACCCATTTCCCTCTGACTAATGCACCTGACACGATGGACAATTTAGCATGGCTGATTCACCTGACCTGCACCTCTTTGGATTGTGGGAGGAAACGGGAGAACCCGGAGGAAACTCACGCAGACACGGGGAGAATGTGCAAACTCCACATAGACAGTGCCCGAGGTTGGATTTGAACCTGGGACTCTGGTGCTGTGAGGCAGCAGTGCTAACCACTGAGCCACCATGCCGCCCTTATATTGATGCCATATCCATCTCTTCCTAATTCCATCTCTGTAACTAATGCCTGACTTATCCCTGTCAAAGATCATCTGCTGCTGAAACTCAATTTGTTTTGGTTAAAATGCACTCACTGTTTGAGAAAATTAAACCCCTCTCATCCTTCTAACCTCCAGTGAGTTTCAGCCCAATCTGTTGCATTTGTGCTCATGAGACCATCCTTTCATCCACAGAATCAATTGTGTGATGCTTCTCTGGAGTTGTTTCCAATGCAAACACGTCCCGCCTTAAATAAACAGTACTGTTGGTAAGCTCGCACCAATGCTATGTACAGTTGCAGCAAGACCTCTCCACTTTAATGCTCCAGTTTATTTGCAATATATGAAAATGTTTTATTTATGTTTCTAATTATTTGCTGTATCTGCGTACTAATTTATTGTGATTTATTTACAAGAGCATCCAAAACCCTCTCCAGCATTCTGCAGCCTGCTTCCATTTAAACATTATTGTACTGTTCTGTTTTTCCTATCAAAGTGGACAACCTCACGTTCTCACACATTATAATTCATCTGACAAAATTTTGTTCACTTCCTTACCACTGCAGACTCATAACTTGCTTTCCTATCCATCTTTATATTGTAAGCAAATTTGGCTAAAATATAGTCTGTCCCTTCATGTAAACTATTAGTAGAGGTCATAAATAATTGAGGCCCCAGAACAGATCTCTGTGATATTCTATTTGTTACAGTATGCCAGCCCTTGGAAATGTAAAGGGACTCCATCATTCCATTTCAAGCTGACCCAGTGATGTCCTGGGTGCCGATAATGAAGAATAGATTTGCAGCTGGTTTAAACTAAGGGAAATTGTTCCTAATGCTCCACAAGAGGGAGACAGTCCCATTTGTTTTATCCTCTAGGTTTATCGTATATGAAAATGGTGGGTTGTTTTAGAACTGTGATATATAGAAGATTCATGACAACTGTAAATAATTTAGGAGCCGGTTACATGCTTCATAATGCACACAGTGCTAAGCTCAGCTCAGTGGGACTGTTTTTGGACATTATAACTACATTTTCCTACAGTGACTGGCTACACTTTTCATGTGTTCCATTGCTTGGGAGATCCTGAGATCATGGGAGGAACTGTAGTAATGCATGATTTTTTTTCTATTTATTAAGTATGAAAAATGTGAAACAACAATGATGGGCTAGATTGTTTTAATTTGTTTCATCTATTAATGGTTCCATGGCTAATTAGTTATAACTTTCAATGTGAGTAAGGAAGATTTTGGTCACCATGCTTTCTGACATCTCCGTCCAAATCTCTGGAATTCCCTTCCTAACTATCTCCACATCAATCTCTTCCACTGGGAGTTTCTTTAATATTTATTTCATTCGCCATTGCATTATTTCATTCAAGCTCTTAAGCACATTTCTTAATATCTCATTTGCTCCTTTTTGTTTTGGTGTTTTGTTTGGTTATATTCTGTGAAGTGCTTTGGGCCATACATCTACATTGCAAGTACTCTATAAACATAGCTCACTTTTATATTGGATCAGCTGAATGTTAAGTGGTGCTGGAAAAGCACAGCAGGTCAAGCAGCATCTGACGAGCAGGAAAATTGAGCTAAAGCCCTTCATCAGGATCCTAAGATGCTGCCTGACCTACTGTGCTTTTCCAGCACCACTCTAATCTTGACGCTAATCTCCAGCATCTGCAATACCCACGTCAGCTCAGCTGACTGTTACACAGTTCTGGCTTTTCACTCCATGACACTGACAATTTTCTGCCCCAACAGTTACAAAATTACATATTACTGCATTGTGTCTAATCCATTACATCAGTGCCAAAAATGTAGAACAGGTCAAAGTTAAACTAAAAGCATGATTATGACCAACAGAAGCAAATGCCTATGAGGGGCAGTAAACTGGATGCATGATCAAGTACAGTTTATTTTAGATCATAAAACATATCAATGTGATGTCAAATAAATGCAACAAATTTGTTAGTAATGCTCTGCCTTTCATAAACCCACGTCAACTTGAATGAATTGCTCTTGCTGTCTCTAGTTGCTGTTGCATTGCTTCCTGTATTATAAATACACTGCAGTAATATACCTCACTATACATGTCATATTAACAAGCCAATTAATCATAATATAAAAAGACTGTTGCTCATGGCTGCTTATTGAAGACAATTTAGCAAGTATTGATAGAGAGCAATGCAGAATGAACAAAGTATACATATGACATCTTCATAGTCATAATTCATGTAGACTGCAGTGTGAATGTATTGGATGATATGAAAAGTGCCAAAGAACAAAAGACTTGCATTTACACAATACAATTCTTGACCACGGGATATCTCAAAGTACTGCGCAATAAATAAAGTGGTTTCTGAAGAACATAAGAACTAGGAACAGGAGTAGGGCCATCCGGCCCTTCAAGCCTGCTCCGCCACCCAATAAGGTTATGGCTGGTCTTCATGTGGACACAGCTCCACTTATCCACGTTTTCACCATATCCCTTAATTCCTTTATTTTTCAAAAAAGTATTTACCTTAGCTTTAAAAACAATTACTGAAGTAGTGTTAACTATTTCCCTGGGCAAGGAATTCCATTGATTAACAACCCTCTGGGTGAAGGAGTTCCTTCTCAGTTCAGTTCAAAACTTGCTTCCTCTGATCTTGAGGCTATGCTACAGTGTAGCTATTAAATGTGGCAGCCAGTATGTGAACTGCTGATGACCAGGTTATCTTTTTGGGATCTCAATTGGAGGATAAATATTGGTCAAGCGAATAAGTTTAACTCCCCTGCTCCTTTTCAAAATAGTGCCAAGTGGCAAAATTGTGTCAGTTTCATTTTGGGTTTCTTCTCAAATAATTCTGACCTGAAGTTTCCAGGGTACTTCTTTTTTCTAAGTTAATATAGATTGAGCTTTTCTCATGTATCGATGAAGGAACAGAGATTTCCTGGCTTTCTGCTTAATGTAGCACTCTGTGTCCTTGAAATACCCATGAGGATAGTAGCTGATAGTAGATCTACTTTCAGGAGTCTTTAGGAAATACCACCATCACCCCCCCACCTGCATCTACCTATCGCCATCCAGCTACCTCACCGTCAGCCCCACCCCCACCTTCCTATTCATCTCTCAACCCCATTCCTCCACCTGGTGAAGGGCTTGTGCCTGAAACATCAATTCTCTTGCTCCTCGGATGCCTTCTGACCTGCTGTGCTTTTCCAGTAACAACCACACTTTTCGATTCCAAGAGTTTCTGCAGGCTAGAGAACAAAGCAGGCAGATTACTTTGGGATTGTGGGATGATCTTTGTCTTTCTGGTCTCCAGCTTCAGCCTGAAGGAAGCAATGCCAGCAAAATGGAGCCCAGCTGTGGACTTCTCAGTTTCACAATGACTGAGGCTGCCTGTTCGTACTACTTCCAGCTCACTGTTTCAGTCTTGGAGAGAACCTGAGTCATTCAAATTGTGGAAACTGAATACACTCTATGCATCAGGTATCCAGAGGGTGCCCAACACAGTGATGAAAGATGTCATATTTTCCATTTATCAGTGCTGGTGGGTGAGGGAGTTTGCTGCTGCTGCCTACTGTGATTTAAATTGCCCACCTAACCTTTTATGGTGGAGCCTTAGGACTTTGCAGCCCAGTTTGAATCCACCAATGACCAGAGCCAGAGGTCTCATGATGAAGCATAACTGCAGTTGAACCATACCATGAAACAGAACAAGCCAGAGTTAGAGGGTTTGCGTGATAGGCTGGGAATATTTTCCCTGGAGCATCAGAGGCTGAGGAGTGGCCTTATAGAGGTTTATAAAATCATGAGGGGCATGGATAGGGTAAAAAGACAAGGTCCTTTCCCAGTGGTGGTAGACTGCAGAACTAGAGGGCATAGGTTTAGGGTGAGAGGGAAAAAAATTTAAAAGGGTCCTAAGGGGCAACTTTTTCACACAGAGGATGGTGCATGTATGGAATAAGCTGCCAAAGGAAGTGGTGGAGGTAATTGCAACATTTAAAAGGCATCTGGATGGGTATATGAATGGGAAGGGTTGAGAGGGATATGCGCCAGGTGCTGGCAATTAGAACTAGATTAGGTTCGGATATCTGGTCAGTACGGATGAGTTGGACTGCGGAAACTGTTTCCGTGCTGTACATCTCTATGTATCTATGACTCTATATGCCCTTATGGTCTATTTCCAGTTCACTGACTTGCAGAATTTTTAAATGACCTTGTCACCTACAACATCATACAGCCTCTCCCCAGTGCAATGATGCTTATTTGGAGAAATACATTTCTTTACCTTCCCTAGTTATGTGAACTCAGATATAGTTGCCTTCAGTTTTGAACCAGAAGCTCTTAAATCCTAGCTTCCAAACTTATTTCTTCAGTGAACTGTTTTAAAGCTGCACACTTGGACTGCAGAAGAAGACTGAATGAACATTCAAAGTGAAGACCTCAAATGTTAAGTGGAGGCTGTATGATTGAATGATACTCATCTCAGGAAGATAAACTAAGCTGAGAGCCCAATGAAATGGAAAAGAAAGAATGTCTAGTTCCAGATTTGCTTCATCCAAACGTGAAGCAAAATCCATAAATCTCTGCTAAAATAAGTTTAAAGCTTGCAGTGGATCCCTACATGTACCAGAAGGGCTTTGCTGTATTTTGCAGAGCACCAGATCAACATCTCTCAGACAATTACAATAATATTTTCATGGGCCTTGGAGGTACTTCTGGTCAGTATAATCTTGACAGGTTGTGTGTGACCCATTTCGCATCTGCTGAGAAGGGTTCTAGCTGCCCTCGAGTCCAGGCTGGAAGACAAGATACAGGAGCTGGAAAAGAAAGGAATAATTAAGAAAATGGCAGCTGCTACACATGTGAATTGCAGCATGGTAGCAGTGAAAACAATCTGAAAAGCTGAGAGTGTGTTTAGATCCAAAAGATCTCACTACTACTGCCAACCATTGAAGACATTTTGCCAAAGCTTGCCAAGGTAAAGTCTTTACCCTTGATGTGAAGGATCGATATTGGCAAGTTAAGCTGGATGAAAGCAACAATTTTCTGACTATGTTCTGAATGCCATTTGAAAGTGACTGATGGTTGCACATGCTCATAGGCACTTCCCCTGCTCTGGAAGAGGGTCAATGCAGACAGCAGGAAATAGTGATTTTCCTAAATTACAAGTGGTGTTAGGCTATGGGTGTGGAGTTATGATGCAAGACGCCATTGGAGACCACAATAGGAACCTAGTGAGACTGTTGGAGAGAACTCATCTGATGAAGCTCAAGCTGAATAATAAAAAGTGCAATTGAAAATGACTGAAGATGAATACATGGGTCATGTCCTGACAATGGAAGGACTTCACTAATTCCGATAAGATGTTGGGTGTCAAATGTGACTGTTACAATGATTTGTGAACTACCTCGCACGATTCTGACATAACCCATTCTCCAATTGTGAATGTTTGAGCAAGCTCACTGTAAAGGATATGCTAGGGTACAGGACATGAAGCAGCTTTGACCTGCCTCGAAGACTTAGTGGTGAACGACTACAGTTACAAAGTGACCTTGCAATGTGATACCAGTGAGACAGGACTTGGAGCAACTCTCATGCAGCAAGAACAGCAAACTGCAGTTGCACTCGTTCCATTACTGCAAAACAAATGATATTTTCTGCAGCTGGAGAAAGAATATATCTCTAGGAACAAGCTGAACTGCTGTTAGTGTTACTTCAAGTTGTACTGCACACAATGCTGCATACTCACTGTCTTTAATGTGAGATTTGTTTTCATTAGTTGTCTAATCAGCATAGGGTCATAAAGTCAGATGACTTTATGAGATGTACAGCGCAGAAACAGATGCTTCGGTCCACCTTGTCCATGCTGACCAGGTATCCTATATTAATTGAGTCCCATTTGCCAGCATTTGGTCCATATTCCTCTAAACCCTTCCTATTTATATACCATCCTGATGCCTTTTAAATGTTGTTATTGTACCAACTTCCACCATTTCTTCTGCCAGCACATTCCATACATGCACCACCCTCTGCATAAAAAAGTTGCCCCTTACATCCCTTTTAAATCTTTCCCCTCTAACCTTAACCTATGTCATCTAGTTTTGGACTCCCCCAACCTGGGGTAAAGACTTTGTTTATTTATCCTATCTATGACTCTTGATTTTATAAACCTCTACAAGGCCACCCCTCAGCCTCCAATGCTCCAAGGAAAACAACCCCAATCTATTCAGCTTCTCCCTATACCTCAAACATTCCAAACCTGGCGACATGTTTGTAAGTCTTTTCTGAGCCCTTTCAAGTTTCACAATATCCTTCCTATAACAGGGAGACCAGAATTACACGGGATATTCCAAAAGTAACCTAACCAATGTCCTGTACAGCAGCTGCATGACCTCCCAACTCCTACACTCATGCAGTGACCAATAAAACCAAGCATACTAAAAGCCTTCTTCACTATACTATCTACTTGGGACTTTCAAGGAACTATGAACCTGCACACCAAGGTCTCTTTGTTCAACAATACTCCCCAGGACCTTACCATTAAATGTATAAGTCCTGCCCTGATTTGCCTTTCCAAAATGCAGCACCTCAGATTCATCTAAATTAAACTCCATCTGCCACTCCTTCTGATTAAGATCCCATTGTACTCTGAGGTAACCTTCTTCGCTGTCCACTACTCCTCCAATTTTGGTGTTATCTGCAAACTTACAAAATATACCTCCTATGTTCATATCCAAATCATTTATATAAGTGTTGAAAAGCAGTGGAACCAGTACCAATCCTGGTGGCATTCTTCTGGTCAACGAACTCAGGTCTGAAAAGCAATCCTCCTCCTCCTCCTCCTCCACCACCACCCTCTGTCCTTTACCTTCAAACTAGTTCTATATCCAAAGGGCTATGTCTCCCAGTATTCCACATGATCTAACCTTACTAATGAGTCCTACCATGAGGAACCTTGGTAAATGCCCTACTGAAGTCTACATAGATCGTATCAATCAATCTGTCCTCATCAATTTTCTTCGTTATTTCTTCAAAAAACTCAATTGAGTTAATGAGACACGATTTCCCACATACAAAGCCATGTGATTCTCCTAATTGATCCTTGCCTTTTCAAATACATAAAAATTCTGTCCCTCAAGATTGCTTCCAACAACTTGCCCATCACCAACTTTAGGCTTACCAGTCTATAGTTCCTTGGCTTTTTCTTACCACCTTTCTTAAATAATGGCATCACAGTAGCCAATGTCCAGGCTTCCAGCATCTCACCTGTGGCTATCAATGATACAAACATCTCATTAAAGGCCCAGCAATCACTTCCCTAGCTCCCCACAGAGTTCTAGGGTACACCTACCTGGTCTCTGGAATTTATCCACCTTTATGCATTTTAAGCCACCCAGCACCACCTCCTCTGAAATATGGACATTTTTCAAGATATTGCTATTTATTTCCCCACATTCTATATCTTCCGTATCCTCCTCCATAATAAACACTGATGCAAAATACTCAGTATCTCCCCCATGTCTTGTGGTTCCACACATAGGCTGCTTTGCTGATCTTTGAGGGGCCCTGTTCTCTCCTTAGTTACCCTTTTGTCCTTAATGTATTTGTAAAAACTCTTCGGATTCTCCTTAATTCTATTTGCCAAACCTATCTCATGTCCCCTTTTTGCCCTTCTGATTTCCCTCTTAAGTATACTCCCACTGCCTTTATATTCTTCTGGGGATACCTGTGATTTTTGCTGTCTTTGACATATGCTTCCTTCTTTTTCTTAACTAAAGCCTCAATTTCTTTAGTCATCCAGCATTCCCTATACCTACAAGCCTTTCCTTTCACCCTAACAGGAATATACTGTCTCTGCACTCTCGTTATCTCATTTCTGAAGGCTTCCCATTTTCCAGCTGTCCCTTTACCTGCGAACATTTGCCCCCAATCAGCTTTTGAAAGTTCTTGCCTAATACCATCAAAATTGGCCTTTCTCCAATTTAGAACTTCAATTTTCAATTCTGGTCTATCTTTTTCCATCACTGCTTTAAAATTAATAGAATGATGGTCACTGGTCCCAAAGCTCTCACGCAGACACCTCAGTCACCTGCCCTGCCTTATTTCCCAAGCTTGGGTCAAGTTTTGCACTTTCTCTTGTAGGTACATCCACATACCGAATCAGAAAAACTTCTTGTATACACTTAATACGTTCCTCTCCATCTAAACCGTTAAGACCAAGGCAGTCTCAGTCTATGTTTGGAAAGTAAAAATCCCCTATCATAACCACCCTATTATTCTTACAAATCACTGAGACCTCCTTACAAATTTGTTTCTCAATTTCCCACTGACTTATGTATGTGTGTGTGTGTGTGTGGCATGGGGGTTGAGGGGAGGAGAGTGGGGGTGTAGTACACTCCCAATAAAGTGATCATCCCATATTTCTCAGTTTCACCCAAATAATTTCTCTGGACATGTTCCCAGGAATATCCTCCCTAATGTTATCCCTAATCAAAAATTCCACTCCCCTTGCTCTCTTGCCTCCTCCTCCCCTGCCCCCCTGAGCCATGTCTTTGTAATTGCGATGGTATCCCAGTCCCATGTTCCCAACTTTACCCTGAGTTCCTCTGCTTTCCCTGTTCGTCCCCTTGCATTGAAATAAATTAAATTTAATTTATCAATCCTACCTTATTCTCTGTTTCACTTGCTCCTTTTCTGAACAGTCTTAGAGTGATCTCTTTTCTCATGATCTTCCTGAGTCCCACACTCCCACCTTACTAGTTTAATTCCTCCCAAGGAGCTCGAGCAAATTTTCCCGCCATTAGTTCCCTTCCAGATCAGGTACAATCTGTCCTTCTTATACATGTCACTAATAGCTCAGAAGAGATTCCCATAATCCAAAAATGTGAACCCTTCTCCCCTTCACCAGGTTTTCAGCCACACATTCATCTGCTCTATCCTTCTATTACTACCCTCACTAGCTTGTGGCACTGGGAGTAATCCAGGTATTACCTACCCTCAAGGACCCACTTTTTAAATTCCTGCCTATATTCTCTCTTCAGAATCTCATCCTTTTCTCTTTTTGTAATGTTAGTTCCAACATGTTCAATGACCTCCTGCTGGTCCCAGTCCCCTTTGAGAGCATTCTGCACTCAGTCCGAGATGTCCTTGATCCTGTCACCAGAGAGACAACACACCATTCTGACTTCCTACTGTTGGTCGCAGAAATGTCTGTCTGTATCTCTGACGAATGAGTCACCTATAACAAGCAATCATTTGGAACCAGACATACCCCTTGTAACATTAGAGCCAGTCTCGGTATCAGAAACCTGGCTGTCAGTGCACGTTCCCCTGAGAGTCCATTACCCCTTACGTTTTCCAAAGCAGCATACTTTTTTGAGATGGGAATAGCCACAGGAGACTCCTGCACTATCTGCCTCCCTCTCCTGCCTTTCCTGGAGGTAACCCGCCAACCTGACTGTATCTTCAGTTTATCTCCCTTCCTGCAACTGCCATCCCTCACACCCCCAACTCCTGTAAATTCCTCACTGCCTCTAACCGCCACTCCAACTGACCCATGCAATCTGATGGGATTCACAACCAAACACACTTACTGCAGACATAATCATCAGTAACATGGAAGCTCTCCCTGATCTCCCACATCGGACAGGAAGAGCACATCACTTGATTAAAGGCCATCTTTGCATCTTAACAATCGACAGGCCCAGAAAATAGTACAGTTTTGCTGCTTTTAAAAACACTGCTCCAAGCTCACTTAGTACCTATGATTTATACTTTTAAAGTTTAATCAAGAGACAGATCTCAATAAAGTGTATAATTATAAAAGAACACATTCTACTCACTATTGTAGATTTACAAAAAGGAGTAAGGTTCCACTTTTAAAAGCCACTTAGCTTCTTCCCTGCTGTGAGCTGTCCTATACAGGTTTCTCCAAGGTCAACTGTGAATTTCGCTGTTTGTATATTTTCCTTAGACAAACTCTGATGTCCAGAGATACTTGAAATCAAACAGCAAAGGCAGCAGCTGTGTGGGTTACTGCTGGGTCAGGCAGCAGTCCAGGTTTATTTCTCCATTTGATTCACTTCCCATTTGGTCGCTACCTTTGTCTGTCTTCCTCCCTTTTAAAGTGCTGTTGATTTGATGTTTCATATCCTCAAAGTTCTATATCAACGCAACAGTTAAAAAAAAGTAATCACTGCTCCTACAATTTGAGGAAATCAACTCCAACACGGAAAATGCCTCAAAAAAGGAACTCATATTACAGCCACAACTTTTTCCCCGTCTTCCATCTAGCTAATGATTATCCCAGATGAAGTAAAAGATTTCACATGGGGTCCTAGTGACTTTACTTGACTGAAGGATTGGTTCTGAAAAGGTTCATTTGGAAACTACTTTAAGCACTGTCCAATCTGATGATGTCATAGAGGCTTTGGTGGAGATAACACAGAACATTTTGAAAATTTTTAAAATTTATTCATTTTGTGGGATGTGGGTGTTGCTGGCTGGCCAGTATTTATTGCCTGTCCCTAGTTGTCCTTGAGAAGGTGATAGTGAGCTGCCTTCTTGAACCGCTGCAGTCCACTTATTGTGGGTTGATCCACAATGCCATTAGGGGAGGGAATTCCAGGATTTTGATGCAGTGACAATGAAGGAACAGCAATATATTTCCAAGTCAGGACGGTGAGTGGCTTGGAGGGGAACTTGAAGGTGGTGGTTTTCCCATGTATCTGCTGCCCTTGTCCTTCTAGATGGAAGTTAGTTGTGGGTTTGGATGGTGCTGTTTGAGGATCTTTGAATTTCTGCAGTGCATCTTGTAGATAGTACACGTTGCTGCTACTGAGCATCGGTGGTGGAGGGAGTGGATGCTTGTGGATGTAGTGCCAATCAAGTGGCTGCTTTATCTTGGATGGTGTCAAGCTTATTGAGTGTTATTGGGCTGCAGTCACCCAGGCAAAGGGGGAGTATTCCATCACACTCCTGAGTTGTGCCTTGTCGACAGTGAGCAGCCTTTGAGGAGTCAGCAGGTGAGTTACTCGCTGCAGTATTCCTAGCCTCTGACTTGCACTTGTAACCATTGTGTTTATGTGATGAATCCAGTTGAGTTTCTGCTCAATGATAACCCCCAGGATGTAGATAGTGCGGGATTCAGTGATGGTAACACCATTGAATGCTAAGGGGCAGTGATTAATTTGTCACGTGTTGGTGATGGTCATAGCCTGACATGACTATTTGCAAGAATGGTGTCAGGGCTTGAAAATTGCAGGTAGGATTGCAGGTAGGTTGAACAGGGTAGGATTGTTTTCCATAGAGTAGAGGAGACTGGGGAGTAATTTAATTAAGATGTACAAAATAATGAGGGGCTTGGATAACGTGGATGGGGATGACCTGTTTCCCCTGGTGAACAGGTTGATCACCAAGGAATACAGATTTGCCATGATTGGGAGCAGGATTTGAGAGAACACACAAATTGTTTCCACCAGAGAGTGGTAGGTGAATGGGATCCATTGCTCTGTTTGATGGTTGAGAGAGAAACTCTCAACTCACTCAAAAGCAACAAAAACAGAAATTGCTGGAGAAACTCAGCAGGCCTGGCAGCATCTGTGGGAAGACAGCAGAGGTAGCGTTTCAAGTCCGGTGACTCTTCATCGGTGCCCTTTGTTTCCTTCACTTAAGAGGAAGCTGGATCTGCACCTGCAGTGCCGTAACCTGTAAGACTATGGACCAGGTGCTAGTAGGTGAGATTAAAATGGTGGCTAGTCTATTCAGCTGGCAGAGATATGATGGGCTAAATGGCCTTTTTGGTGCTGCAACTTTCCTATTGTTCTAACAGCTTAGGGTCTTGCGGAGTGCAAACCTTTATCTCCTAATAGTTCTATTAACAATATTTATTGCCCTCATGTAAGTTGTACCTGATTCCTATCATGCAACAAATCATGAAGCCTCTTCTTGTCAAAACTCAGCAATGGTTGTAGCTCTACCTCTGCAGGTTGAATAGGCCCTTAGACCCAGTCATGAAATGAGGAATTGTGGCAACATTCTACTGACTAATGCTACACTATTTTTTAAAGTTATTAAAAATTCCAGCAAAAGAACTCCATTCCTGTGAATGCACTGTAGAAATGTTGGAGTATTGGATGAGCTCATTAAAGCAGTCAAACTACAGCCTTAAAATCATTGATAGAGGCTGCATCACATTGATTTGATCTGATGAAACATGACAGCTCAGGCGTTTAATTGTCTCTTTTGTCCACAGATGATAGCTGATTTGCTCGAAGTCAGAGGAGCATTTTATGTTTTCACTTCTGAACTGGCATTCAAGATATTTTCCACTTCATTTAGCACAAGGATTTATTTGTTCTTTTTGTTGCTTTTTTATGTTTCTGCAGCTTTACAAAGTAAATGAAAGTGATTTGGTGAAACCAGCAAATTCTGGTTTGATCTTTAGAACCTGGTTCTGGACTAGACCGAAACCAGTCAGACGTATTCGTGATCGGTTCTATGATTATAAACAGAGATTTTCAAATGGTTATTTATTCTGTAAGAATCACTGCAGGGGCACATATCTTGTCAAAAAATGTAACAGAGGCAAGTAGCATATTTTAATTGATTATATGACTCAATTCTAAGTATTTTTTGATACTTTTATTGAATCTTAGAATGGTTACAGTACAGAAGGAGGTCACTAATGACTGGTCATCTCCTAGTATAGCTGAGCAGCCTGTGGAACTGTGAACCTAATTCTGACTGCACCTCTCTGAGGAATCAATGCCCTCACCAGTATCTCAAACAGAAAAACAATTAGTGAGGGCGAACTCAGCGATTTCCTGGACTACCCGTCTGGTTCTCTTGGATGGCTTATTGGTCACCAATTCCTCTTCTGCCTTTAAGCATCTACGCTGTAGTGTGACTTCTCTGACTAGGATGTGACACAGGGTCTTCAACTATCACTTACAATCCAAACTATTCCAATTATCACGTGCAGTCCAAACCTTGGAGCTCATGTTTCTTCAACTGGTAACAATTTCTTTTTTTTTAAGAATATCCTTTTATTGTCACGTGTGCTCCATTGTAGGAGTACACCGAAAAGCTTTTACAATGTCTGCCTTCTTATAGCGACATATTGGGTACAAGTACCTGAGTACAATTCTTAGATACAGCAGGGGAATAGAAGTTTGTTGCATTGCTTTACACAGTTGAAAAATAAGTTAAACAATAGGATATCACTTAAAGGGTTGGCATTACAGTAAGGTAGGAAATTTCAAATAAATATTTAATTGCACCAGCTCAGCACAAGGGTATCTGTACTTAGCCTCACCGCCCGCACTATACCCCAGTCCAACAGCTGTTCCCGCTCTGCTCCAAGCCTCCAGTCCATTCTGTACTGGCAATCAGCTGCCCCAAGGTAGGTGCTAGGACTGCCTCCCCCGTGCTGGTCTCTGCCAGGGACTCAATGCATACGTGCTGCTCCGGATCTGTTTCCCCACTCCCCGCTCCCGGGGCCGTTTCCCCACTCCCCGCTCCCGGGGCCGTTTCCCCACTCCCCGCTCCCGGGGCCGACAAACAGTTCTTTCTAGCCATATCGGAAATTAAAGGCAGTAAGTACCAAAAACTTTCATGCACTTACCCCCAAACTCCGGATTCCTCAACCGTTCCAGAAACTTCCATCGGCATCCGAAACCAGTCCGGCGCCATTACACACGCGGCCGCTACAGCGCCCGCGGCAATAGCCGCAGACGCCGCCGACGATGACGTCACTTCCGCCCCCACCGACCTCGCAACCTTCATGATCGCGGCCCAAACAACCGCCTCCGGAATCGCCGCACAGACAACCTGCTCTGCGATCGTCATGAAGACAATCACCAACAGATTGGCGACCTCCGCGGCTACGGGGAAGAACTCTGTCTCCGTGGTCGCCGCAGCTACTTCCGCCCCCAGTGACGTCAGCAACCTACATTTGGACCACATCGCCGCAAGTGTCTCCGCCCCCCCGCCGCGTTCCTGATTTTTAACTTTGTTTCTGTGTTGCCAGCCCTGAGTAACATTGTTAAATCTTGCCAAATGCTGTTGAGTCTCAATTCAAAAAGATAATCACAGAGTGAGTTGCGATGAAAATCATGGGTCCCAGGCGCATAATGGAAGCAGCAGCTCCAGGCAAAGCAGACAGCAGAGACCGACACACTGAACACATGGCAAGTATCTCTGCTTAGTTATCATTCCCAGTGGATCCCTCACCAAATAAGAAAATGTCTCAGCATCCCATCCAGCTTTATCCTTTATGAGGTAAAGGAACGAGAGGCGGAGAAAACTTTGAGCAAGAGCCTGCTTGCTTGCTTTCTGTAACTGAACCTAGAACATAGCATTAGAGCTGGCAGCATCTGTGAAGAGAAACGTTTTGGGTCGACTGAGCCTCAGAACCCACAGATGCTACCATACCAGCAGAGTCTCTCCAACAATTTCTGTTTTTGTTTCTGATTTACAGCAGCCGCAGTTCTTTTGGCTTTTAACATATCATTAGGACTTGACAGAAATGTGGATGTAACAGCCCACAAGCTGCATCTTCTAACAGCCACACTGTAGGTATTTAGAACAATGAAAGGATCTTACACACATTACTGAAGCTAAGCTCCCAGCATCATAAGCCTTCACAAGCCATCAGCATTGAATAGTTCTTTGCGGAGATTAAACAAATGACTTATTTGTCTGACAGATGTTGTGCTTTGAAAAATATTTGCATGCTTCAGCAAAGCACTCAGATTTTATTGGCCAACCAGTCACCCAGCTTTTCTGCTCCTTCCCTCTTTGTCAGCTGGAACTCAGTCAGTCACATTTGCTTGTAAAGTCAGGCTCATTTGGGAATTAAAACACAACAGCGAATGCTGGAGATTGGAAACAAAACAGAAATTTCTGCAGAGACTCTGCTGATATGGTAGCATCTGTGAGAAGAAAGGACAGGAGTGGGAATTTGTGCTTGGAGTCCGAGGAGATAGGAGAGGTGCTAAATGAATATTTTTCATTAGTATTTACACTGGAAAGAGACAATGTTGTTGAGGAGAACACTGAGGTACAGGCTATTAGATGAGATGGGACTGAGGTTCGTAAGGAGGAGGTGTTAGCAATTCTGGAAAGTGTGAAAATAGATAAGTCCCCTGGGCCGGATGTGATTTATCCTCAGATTCTCTGGGAAGCCAGGAAGGAGATTGCAGAACATTTGGCTTTGATCTTTATGTCGTCATTGTCGACAGAAATTGTGCCAGAAGACTGGAAGATAGCAAATGTTGTCCCCTTGTTCAAGAAGGGGAGTAGAGACAACTTTGGTAATTATAGAGCAGTGAGCCTTACTTCAGTTGTGGGTAAAGTGCTGGAAAGAATTATAAGATATAGGATTTATTATTAACTAGAAAGGAACAATTTGATTAGGGATAGTCAACACAGTTTTGTGAAGGGCAGGTCGTGCCTCGCAAAGCTTATTGAGATGGTTGAGAAGATGAATGAGGGTATAGTGGTTGATGTGGTGTACATGGATTTCAGTAAAGCGTTTGATAAGGTTCCCCATGGTAAGCTGTTGCAGTAAATATGGAGGTATGGGATTGAGGGTGATTTAGTGGTATGAATCAGAAATTGGTTAGCTGAAAGAAGACAGAGAGTGGTGGTGGCAAATGTTCATCCTGGTGTTCAGTTATTAGTGGTATACCATAAGGATCTGTTTAGGGGCCACTGCTGTTTGTCATTTTTATACATGACCTGGATGATGGCGTAGAAGGATGGGTTAGTAAATTTACAAATGACTCTAAGGTCGGTCGAGCTGTGGACAGTGCTGAAGGATATTGCTGCTTACAGAGGGACATAGATAAGCTGCAGAGTTGGGCTGAAAGGTGGCAAATGGAGTTTAATGCAGAAAAGTGTGAGGTGATTCATTTTGGAAGAAGTAACAGTAATACAGAGTACTGGGGTAATGGTAAGGTTCTTGCAGTGTGGATGAGCAGAAAGATCTCCGTGTCCATGTACATAGATCCCTGAAAGTTGCCACCCAGGTTAATAGGATTGTTAAGAAGGCATATGAACCATGGGGTTATGTTGCAGCTGTAGGAAACTATGGTGTGGCCGCACTTGGAGTATTGCGTACAGTTCTGGTTACCACATTATAGGAAGGATGTGTAAGTTTTGGAAAAGATGCAGAGGAGATTTATGAGGATATTGTCTGGTATGGAAGGAAGGTCTTCTGAGGAAAGACTGAGTGACCTGAGGCTGTTTTCGTTAGAAGGAAGAGGTTGAGAGGTGACTTAATAGAGATGTGAAAGATGATCAGAGGATTAGATAGTGTTAGCAGAGAGAGACGTTTTCCTCGGATAGTGATGGCTAGCATGAGAGGACATAGCTTTAAATTGAGCGGTGATAGATATAGGACAGATGTCAGAGGGGTAGTTTCTTTACTCAGAGAGTAGTAATGGCGTGAAACTCCCTGCCTGCAACTGTAGTAGACTCACCGACTTTAATGTCTTTTTAAATGGCCATTGGATAAACATATGGATGATAATGCAACAATGCAGGTTAGTTCAGCTTCAGGCTGGTTTCACAGGTCAGCACAACATTGAGGGTCAGAGAGCCTGGACTGTGCTGTAATGTTCTGTGTTCTTTGAAAGCAAGATAATATTTCGAGTCTGGCGATTCTTCATCAGAACTGTTAACAGCTCAGGAAAGGTGGTAATATATTGAAGTGACGTTTGTGGGAAGGGGTTGGTCTTGCACAAGGTGACTTACTTGCCGATTTACTTCCTCCAACCTCAGTATCCAAGGCCTCAGGCACACCTTCCAGGTGAAGCAGCAGCTTACCTGCACTTCTCTCAACTCATTTATTTCATTCACTGCTCAGAATGTGGTCTCCTGTATATCGGGGGAGATGAAACACAGATTTGATGACCGCTTTGCTGAACACCTACACTCTGTCTGTAAAACATGACCCAGAGTTTCCCACTGCCTCCACTTCAACACACCACTGTGTTCCTACACCAACATTTCTGTCCCAGATCTGTTGCAGTGTTCCTTAACGCAAGTTCAAAGAACAACACTTCATTTTCCACTTGGGGATTCTGTTTCTGTTCTTCTCATTCCTGAAGAAGGGCCTGTGCCCGAAACGTCGAATCTCCTGTTCCCTGGATGCTGCCTGACCTGCTGTGCTGTTCCAGCAATAAAGTTTCAACTTTGATCTCCAGCATCTGCAGACCTCACTTTCTCCCCGTTTCCTCGCTCCCCGCTCCCGGGGCCGTTTCCCCGCTCCCCGCTCCCGGGGCCGTTTCATCGCTTCCCGCTCCCGGGGCCGTTTCCCCGCTCCCTGCTCCCGGGGCCGTTTCCCCGCTCCCCGCTCCCGGGGCCGTTTCCCCGCTCCCCGCTCCCGGGGCCGTTTCCCCGCTCCCCGCTCCCTGCTCCGGGATTGTTTCCCCATTCCCTGCTACAGGGCTTTTTCAGGACTCACAACTTCCGTGCTGCTCTGGAGGTTGCTGCTCCATGGACTTGCTGCTGACACCTGCTACTGGGCCAGAATTCGCCTCCGGTGCGAATGGGCGAGAAGAAGATGATAAATAAAGAATAAAATTAAAATGAAAAAGAACAGGCAGAGCTCTTGCAGGAGTGTCCTTCTCTGCTGCCATCTTGTTCATGTGGTGGCCTATGTCTCCAGTAGAATCCAAAACTTCCACATATTACAACACTCGTGTTCCACACAACTGAGCTACCCTGCCATGTCTTAACTTTACTGTTGCTAACTTTATTTTGCTTTAAATTACTTCTACTAACTTTATTTTACTTGGTGTTAACTTTTAACCTCACACCTACCGATAAATCGTGCTAGTACTGATAAATTTGGCACACGTAACATACTTTACAATTTGCAATAAGCCTTATTTCAGCTTACTGAACCTTACTCTGTCTCTTGTGCATCCAAATCCATGTGAATCTAAATCATTTCTTATTCTGTGTACCTCATACTTGTGCATAGTCTTCTGATCGTTTGCCCCTTACTGGCTGTGCAGTTTGAAAAACTAGATTTTATGTGGATCCTGTGTTCGCCATTAGCTAGCTTAGCTTTCTGCTTCAGTAATTAACAATGACTGACCCAACTGCTTTCTGTTGATTGACAACAAACTGCAATTACCAGGAAGTTCCTTGTTTAATAAGGCAACATAACACACTTAAGTGCTCTTAATTCTATGTCAGAGCCAGACTCCTAAATCTTTTTAAGGTTTAAACATAGATTATCAGAATGTCCCATGTAACCTAATTTACAATTCACTCAGTGTACACTTCACTCAGGTGTAGTCCTCTGCCATGTATCCTTTACTGATATTAAAAAGATTTTTCTCATTAGGCCATTAATTCCTTTGCTCATTGCTTAAATCTGTATCCTCTGGTTCATATCCCTTCCGACAATGGGAGCAGTGCACTAATAATCCACTCCTTTCTGTTTCCGAGCTCTCTATAGAGTTGTATCCTTTATTTTAAATTGCCAATTCTTATCCTTCTGACCAAAGTGTAATAATTTACAACTCACTGCCCTAAAATTGATCTTCCACATGCCAGATGTCTGCACGTTCCACCAATCTCCCCATGTTCTTCTGTAGTTGAAAGTAACTCTCCTCACATTTCACCAGTTTTCTGTAATCTTCGAATTTTGAATCTGTGTACTGTACACTCAAGTCTATGTTATTAAATGTAATATCATCATGGGACTTAAAATTATTCTTGAACTGGGAGAGTTGACATTAACGAGAGTGCCTATTTTCAACTAACTCCTCACAGCAGGTATAGGTTCATCTTTACAAGGTTCACAGAATTTATTAAGTTGTTTACAGTACTTATAAAAATGCATAATTTAACCGAGGCAGTTTAAACAGTCTGTTAATGTTGGAACACCAGTTCTTCAGTATGGCATTGCCACGAGATGTGATCTTCTGGCAGAAGTCTACTCATTCTTCTTGATGCATGCCTGGTTGCTAAAAGTTGGTATTTTAAACACTCACTAACCATTACATCTGTATATGGTTATTGATTGTCCTGAACACTGGTTGGGCCACTGCGTGGTCAGTCTCTGATTAGGTGGTGTGTGGTTAATAATTGACTTGTTTTTACAGATAATGAAGGTGCCATCTTGTGGTGTAGTGGTATCTCACCTGCTCCAGAAGTATGCATAACATCTCTGAACAGGTTGATTAGAAAAATAGGTAATAAAAAAAATTAAGGGTCATGACATCTTACTGATGCACTTTCCTGTTACTTCCTGAAGTTTCAGGTATTCCTAGGATCCTCCTTCATTAAACCCTTTTTTATTACTTTAATAAATCCTTATGCCTGTCAGTGAGATATCTAAGTTCCTCGAGATCATTTATTTCCCTTTTATTTGGTATAAGAAGGCGTATGTTTTCACTTCATACTTATTGATAATTGTGTGCATCATCTCAAATTTATGCATTGGCATATAGCTATCCTGTAGAGAATTCATTAGCCTAGACATCCATTAATGTGCTTTTATTAAAGCAACTACCTGCTTATGGGCGTTTTTTAATAGTGGCTCTTGATGCTTGCAATGGAAGAATCTTTAAAATAGTAAAATAAAGTGGCAAAGTGGCATACAACTTTCAACTAATATGAAAATCACAGAATTGCTTCAATGTAAAGTTTACAGTAAAGATGACATATTTTCATTTTCCTTTTGCTTGGACCTCAATGGAGGGTGATGCTTTAGATCAAACAAACTGTGTAAAGAGATGGCTGGAATTTTAAGTATGGGAACATTGTGAGTTGTATACACTGCTGGAACAGTAAAAGCTGAAGCAGACAGGATGGAGCCTATGGATTCCGAACTAATGAACAATTGTTTGACAACAAAGTTTTGATTGGCTTCTGACCAGGTGACTATGCTTTGCGTGAGGTCAATGCGGCAAGACAAACATCCAGCCTGCAAATGAAAGTATCAAAACAATCCCTTTCCTGAATAGAAGACTAGCAGGACACTCGGGCTTAATAGAGATACATGAGAAACCAGTTAGATAAAGTAATGAGACGTTAACGTCAGTACTGATTGAGGTACAGTTAAAGCATTTTGAACATGGTGAAAGAATAAAGAAATTAGAGGTGGAATTCTAAGTGCAGTGAAAAACAAGGAGCAGAATAAAGAATTAACTCATCCAGATGCCTTTTAAATGTATTTGTACTGGACTCTACCACTTCCCTGGCAGCTCATTCTATGCATGCACCACCTTCTGTGTGAAAAAGTTGTTCTCTAGATTCATTTAAATCTTTCCCCTCTCACCTTAAACCTATGCCCTCTAGTTTTGCTCTGCCCCACCCCTGGGATAAGACCTTGTCTATTTAATATTGAGAGTGTGTTGCTGGAAAAGCACAGCAGGTCAGGCAGCATCCGAGCAGCAGGAAAATCAACGTTTCGGGTCGGAGCCCTTCATCAGCCCTCATCATTCCTGATGAAGGGTTTCAGTCCGAAAGGTCAATTTTCCTGCTCCTTGGATGCTGCCTGACCTGCTGAGCTTTTCCAGTAACACACTCTTAACTCTGATCTCCAGCATCTGCAGTCCTCACTGTCACCTTGTCTATTTACCGTATCCATGCCCCTCATGGTTTTATAGACCTCTATAAGGTCACCCCTCAGCATCCAACACCCCAGGGAAAATAGTCCCAGTCTTGTCAGCCTCACCCTATAGCTCAAATCCTCCAACTCTGGCAACATCCTTGTAAATCTTTTCTGAACACTTTCGAGTTTCACAACATCCTTCTTATAGTAGGGAGACCGGAATTGCATGCAGTATTCCAAAAGTGACCTAACCAACGTCCTGTACAGCTGCAACATGACCTCCCAATTCCCATACACAATGCACCGACCATTAAAGGCAAGCATAGCAAATGCTTTCTTCACTACTATGTCTACCCTGGACTTCACTTTCAGGGAACTATGAGCCTGCACTCCAAGGTCTCTTTGTTCAGCAACACTCCCCAGTTCCTTACCATTAAGTGTACAAGTCCTGTCCTGATTTGCAAAATGCAGAACCACACATTTATCTAGAGTCATGGAGATGTACAGTATGGAAACAGACCCTTCAGTCCAACCCGTCCATGGCAATCAGATATCCCAATCCAATCTCGTCCCACCTGCCAGCACCCAGCCCATTTTCCTCCAAACCCTTCTTATTCATATACCCATCCAAATGCCTCTTAAATGTTGCAATTGTACCAGCCACCACCACTTCCTCAGGCAGGTCATTCCATACACGTACCACCCTCTGTGTGAAAAAGTTGCCCCCTAGGTCTCTTTTATATCTTTCCCCTCTCACCCTCAACCTGTTCAGCCTCTTCCTATAGCTCAAATTCTCCAACCCAGGTAACATCCTTGTAAATCTTTTCTGAACCCTTTCAAGTTTCACAACATCTTTCCGGTAGGAAGGAGACCAGAAATGCATGCAATATTCCAACAGTGGCCTAACCAATGTCCTGTATAGCCACAACATGACCTCCCAACTCCTGTACTCAGTACTCTGACCAATAAAGGAAAGCATACCAAAAGTCTTCTTCACTATCTTATCTACCTGCGACTCCACTTTCAAGGAGCTATGAACCTACACTCCAAGCTGTCTTTGTTCAGCAACACTCCCTAGAACCTTACTATTAGGTGTATAAGTCCTACTAAGATCTGCTTTCCCAAAACACAGCACCTCGCATTTATCTGAATTAAACTCCATCTGCCACTTCTCAGCCTATTGGCCCATCTGGTCAAGATCCTGTTGTAATCATAGGTAATCTTCTTCGCTGTCCACTCCACCTCCAATTTTGGTGTCATCTGCAAACTTACTACCTGTACTTCTTATGCTTGCATCCAAATCATTTATCTAAATGACAAAAAGTAGAGGACCCAGCACCGATCCTGTGGCACTCAACTGGTCACAGGCCTCCAGTCTGAAAAACAACCCTCCCCTCTGTCTTCTACCTTTGATCCAGTTCTGTATCCAAACAGTTAGTTCTCCCTGTATTCCATGAGATCTAACCTTGCTAATCAGACTCCCATGGGGAACCTTATCGAACGCCTTACTGAAACCCACGTAGATCACATCTACCACTCTGCCCTCATCAATCCTCTTCATTACTTGCTCAAAAAACTCAATCAAGTTTGTGAGACATGATTTCCCATGCACAAAGCCATGTTGACTATCCCTAATCAGTCCTTGCCTTTCCAAATACAGGTACATCCTGTCCCTCAGGAATCCCTCCAACACTGACGTCAGGCACATTGATCTATAGTTCCTTGGCTTGTCCTTACCACCCTTCTTAAACAGTGGCACTACGTTAGCCAACCTCCAGTCTTCCGGCACCTCACCTGTGACTATTGGTGGTCCTGGGGATTTATCCACCTTTACCCGTTTCAAGACATCCAGCACTTCCTCCTCTGTAATATGGACATTTTGCAAGATGTCACCATCTATTTCCCTACAGTCTATATCTTCCATATCCTTTTCCACAGTAAATACTGATGCAAAATACTCATTTAGTATCTCCCCCATTTTCTACAGCTCCACACAAAGGCCGTTTTGTTGATCTTTGAGGGGCCCATATCTCTCTTTAGTTACTCTTTTGTCCTTAATGTATTTATAAAAACTCTTTCGATTCTCCTTAATTCTATTTGCCAAAGCTATCTCATGTCCCCTTTCTGCCCTCCTGATTTCCCTCTTAAGTATACTCCCACTGCCTTTATAGTCTTCTAAAAATTCACTCAGTCTATCCTTTACATATGCTTCCTTCTTTTTCTTAACCAAACCCTCAATTTTTTTAGTCATCCAGCATTCCTTATACCTACCAGCCTTTCCTTTCACCCAACAGGAATATACTTTGTCTGGAATCTCGTTATCTCATTTCTGAAGGCTTCCCATTTTCCAGCTGTCCCTTTACCTGCGAACATTTGCCCCCAATCAGTTTATGAAAGTTCTTGCCTAATACTGTCAAAATTGAAACTTTATTGCTGGAACAGCACAGCAGGTCAGGCAGCATCCAGGGAACAGGAGATTCGACGTTTCGGGCACAGGCCCTTCTTCAGGAATGAGCAGAGAGTGTTCAGCAGGAGAAGATAAAAGGTAGGGAGGAGGGACTTGGAGGAGGGGCGTTGGAAATGTGATAGGTGGAAAGAGGTCA
>NC_057725.1:36762961-36778604 GCF_004010195.1 Chiloscyllium plagiosum
TTATTTGAAATCACAAGCTTTCAGAGCGCTGCTCCTTCATCAGGTGAGGTGAAGAGAGGCACAAAGGTGCAGACTTTATGGCAGAGAGATCAAAAGAACAGACAAATTGTGTGTGAAGTGTTGACAGGTTGAATAACAAGTCTCTGCAGGTGATCAAATGTGTCAGATGGTGTGAGTAAAGTGTCAACAGCTGAATAGCAAGTGAAGGGATGACCTATAATCCAATGAATTGTAGCAGGGAGGTGATTACAAAAAGTAAAAAATAAGGTAGTGCTGAAAAAGCACCAAATGGCTACTCACTTGTTATTCTGTTGACACTTTACTCACATCATCTGACACTTTTGATCACCCGCAGAGACTTATGATTCAGCCTGTTGACACTCCACTCACACCATTTGAATGATCTTTTGATCTCTCTGCCTTTCAATTCTGTGCTTGTGTGCCTCTCTTCACTCCACATGATGAAGGAGCAGCGGTCAAAAAGCTTGTGAATGCTTATGCAGAGCAAGTTGACAGGCAAGTACATGAATTTTGTGCTTCACTGTCAGAGGTGGTTTCTCGGGATTATGATCCTATCAAGAAAACAATTCTGGGGGGTTGAAAAGTTAGTCCCTGAATGATACAGGCAAAAGTTTTGAAACTTGAGGAGAACCTATGTTGAATTTGCAAAGGTTAAGCAAAGTAATTTTGGTAGTTGAGTAAAAGCATCATGGGTTGAAAGCACATATGAAGCTCCCAGAAAGATCCTTTTCTTGGAAAAAGTGAAAAACATTCTGTTTATTTGAATAAGAAGCCTAAGGGTTGCATGTGTTAGACAAGCAGCAGTTACAAGCATAATACTTGAAATCGATGAATGTTTTTAACCTGAATTTATCAGTCAGGTAGTTTATTGAGGACTTTGGATGGTTTCACTAAATTGTTTCACATTTAATATGAGAATGCAGGAATTTTATTTCCAGCACACTACCTCAGTGCCAGGAGGCCAAGGGTCAAGTGCCACCTGTTCCAGAAATGTACAAAAACAGCTCTGACTAGGTTGATGAAAAATATCTTGAGTGCAAGATAGTGCCAAAACGTGATGAACCTCTGGAAAGCTTTATCACAGAAGTGGTTGAGGACAAAATATTGCATGTTTTCAAGAGGAGTTCGACTTATTTCTTGGAGCTGACGGTATCAAAGGAAAAGTGAGAATAGAAGACTGAATTTGTGAATTAGCCATGATCATAATGAATGGGGGAGCATGGTCAAAGGGCTGAATGGCCCACTTTTACTCCTGTTTCTATGTTTCTGTGAATTGCTAACATTGGATAATCATTCCAAAGTGGATCTAGTCAACCTTCACAGCATTTGTTTCAACTGTTAAATAATAAAGGTGTAGCTTACACTGGCATGAAGATACATGGAGTGTTATTTTATGTGTCACAATCAGGGACATACTAATGATATCATCATTGTATTATAGCACATGAATGGACGGTATAAAGATCACAAACTCCATATTGCAGAACTCCCTCAGTACTGAAACTCTAATAATGCAGAACTCTTGGGTCATTTGAAGCATGGTACTCATTGTTGATGAAAAGCATTGTATTAGCACAAATATAAAAGAGAAGTAAGGGGCAACGTTTTCATGCAGAGGGTGGTGCGTGTATGGAATGAGCTGCCAGAGGAAGTGGTGGAGGCTGGTACAATTGCAACATTTAAAAGACATCTGGATGGTACATGAGTAGGAAGGCTTTGGAAGTATGGGCCGGGTGCTGGCAAGTGGGACTAGATTAGGTTGGGATATCTGGTTGGCATGGATGAGTTGGACTGTAGGGTCTGTTTCTCTGCTGTACATCTCTATGACTCTAAACACTTCAATGTCTTTGAATTCAATGCTTATGCATAACAGTCAGCTGTAATAAATATTCTGTAGAATATTTTTACCACATTATCCACACCTAGTTCTCATCTTAAGAGAGATAATATAAACATTTCCTGCAGGTAAAGGAGCACCTCTGTCAATGCCTACGCACATTGTGGCACATCTCACTTGTTAGCTGAACACGTAAAGAGTCAGTCGCATGTTATAGTAATGCCCTGCACAGAGCGTGATTAAACAGGAAATAATGGGTTAAATCAATTGAAAAGTTTTGATTACTTGATCACTATATGTAACTAAATGCAAGCTAAATGTTGACAAATCAAAACAATTTGACATAGATCAGCAATGGTCTTTGTACTGACCCACTGGGAACTAGTTTTATTGTACACTTTCCTCATTCCAAAAACAACCAGTCACAAATTTTCTGTTTCTTGCTACTGAGCCTTTGCTCCTGTGCTGCCACTGTAACCTTTATTTGGTCATAAGTACTGATTATAATCTCTGCTTAATATGTTTTGAAATTGTTAAGTATTAAAAGTATTTAAATAAAACTGAATTATTTAATTGCACTTCCAGCAAACTAGACCTTTCCACCCCCCACCTATCCTTGGCAGTGTCGATTACCACAGTTTTGCACTCAGCCTTCAACTTCATAGCAATGTTGAGAAACTGTTTAGCCTGACTGTATCAGGATTTGCTTTCATATTACTACGCCAGAGCGAGCAGCAGGAAGCAGAAATCCAGCAGAGACGGTTATTGTTTCTACAGTGAATGAGCATTGTGTCCACCTTGTAAACATTTGCTGAAATGAAGGAAAGTAAATATCGGTAAGAGTAATTTCAGTGAGCTTTTATGCATTCACTTTACTTTTGTCCCACTTGCTGAGAACTGTTGCTGTATTGTCTACGGTACAGACAGGAACATACAGATTGACTGAAGTGTTTGATAACAACTGGGTACAGTTTTAAAGATAGTTGCTTTGTTTCGACTGCAGTAATTTTGTTTCTGAACTGTGATGTGTGAATTTGTTAAGAGCAGTAGACAGAGAAACTTCTGGAATGCATTGAAGCTTTAAATGGATCAAAGTGAGCTTTTGATGAATTGAATTAGAATGGCTCTCATGCATTGGGTTGGAATGGCTCTCTGGTTCTGGGTCGGAATGGCTCTCGTGCTCTCGGTCAGAATGGCTCTCGTGCACTGGGTCGGAATGGTTCTCATGCTCTGGGTCAGAATAGCTCTCGTGCTCTGAGTCGGAATGCCTCTCGTGCTCTCGGTTGGAATGGCTTTCTGGTTCTGGGTCGGAGTGGGTCTTGTGCACTGGATCGAAATGGCTCTCGTGCTCTGGGTCAGAATGGCTCTCGTGCTCCGGGTCGGAATGGCTCTCGTGCTCTGGGTCGGAATGGCTCTCGTGCTCTGGGTCGGAATGGCTCTCATGCACTGGGTCGGAATGGCTCTCTGGTTTTGGTTTGGAATCGCTCTTGAGCACTGGGTTGGAATGGATCTCATGCTCTAGGTTGGAATGGTTCTTGTGCTCTCGGTCAGAATGTCTCTCTGGAATGGATCTCATGTTCTGGGTCGGAATGGTTCTTGTGCACTGGGTCGGAATGGTTCTCATGCTCTCGGTCGGAATGGTTCTTGTGCTCTAGGTCGGATTGGTTCTCGTGCTCTGGGTCAGAATGGCGCTCATGCTCTGGGTCGGAATGGTTCTTGTGTTCTGGGTCAGAATGGTTCTCATACTCTGGATCGGAATGGCTCTCGTGCTCTGGGTCGGAATGGTTCTTGTGCACTGGGTCGGAATGGTTCTCATGCTCTCGGTTGGAATGGTTCTTGTGCACTGGGTCATTATGGCGTTTATGCTCTGGGTCGGAATGGCTCTCGTGCTCTGGGTCGGAATGGCTCTCGTGCTCTCGATCGGAATGGCTCTCGTGCTCTGGGTCGGAATGGTTCTTGTGCACTGGGTCATTATGGCTTTTATGCTCTGGGTCGGAATGGTTCTCGTGCTCTGGGTCGGAATGGTTCTCGTGCTCTGGGTCGGAATGGTTCTCGTGCTCTGGGTCGGAATGGCTCTCGTGCTCTGGGTCAGAATGGCTCTCGTGCTCTGGGTCAGAATGGCTCTCGTGCTCTGGGTCAGAATGGTTCTTGTGCACTGGGTCGGTATGGCGCTCATGCTCTGGGTTGGAATGGTTCTCATGCACTAGGTTGGAATGGCTCTCGTGTTCTGAGTCGGAATGGCTCTCTGGTTCTAGGTCGGAATGGCTCTCTGGTTCTAGGTCGGAATGGCTCTCTGGTTCTAGGTCGGAGTGGCTCTTGTGCACTCGGTCAGAATGGCTCTCGTGCTCTGGGTTGGAATGGCTCTCATGCTCGTGGTCGGAATAGCTCTCATGCTCTGGTTCGGAATGGCACTCGTGCAGTGGGTCAGAATGGCTCTCATGCACAGGGTCAGAATGGTTCTCGTGGTCGGGGTACCAGAATGGCTTTTGTGCCCTGGGTCGGAATGGCTCTTGTGCCCTGGGTCGGAATGTCTCTCGTGCTCTAGGTCGAAATTGTTCTCGTGCACTGGGTCAGAATGCCTCTCATGTTCCAGTTCGGAATGGTTCTCGTGCACTGGGTCGGAATGACTCTCGTGCACTGGGTCGGAATGGCTCTCGTGCACTGGGTTGGAATGGCTTCTGTGTTCTGGGTCGGTTTGGCTCTCATGCTCTCGGTCGGAATGGCTCTTGTGTTCTGGGTCAGAATGGTTCTCTTGCGCTGGGTCGGAATGGCTCTCATGCACTGGGTTGGAATGGCTCTCGTGCTCTGGGTCGGAATGGCTCTCTGGTTCTGGGTCGGAATGGCTCTCTGGTTCTAGGTTGGAATGGTTCTCGTGCACTGGGTCGGAATGGCTCTCTGGTTCTAGGTCGGAATGGCTCTCTGGTTCTAGGTTGGAATGGTTCTCGTGCACTGGGTTGGAATGGCTCTCGGTTCTGGGTCGGAATGGCTCTCTGGTTCTAGGTCGGAATGGCTCTCTGGTTCTAGGTCAGAATGGCTCTCTGGTTCTAGGTCAGAATGGCTCTTGTGCACTGGGTCGGAATGACTCTCGTGCAGTGGGTCAGAATGGCTCTCATGCACAGGGTCAGAATGGTTCTCGTGGTCTGGGTACCAGAATGGCTTTCGTGTCCTGGGTCGGAATGGCTCTCGTGCCCTGAGTTGGAATGTCTCTCGTGCTCTGGGTCGGAATGTCTCTCGTGCTCTAGGTCGGAATGTCTCTCGTGGTCTAGGTCGGAATTATTCTCGTGCACTGGGTCAGAATGGCTCTCATGTTCTAGTTCGGAATGGTTCTCGTGCACTGGGTCGGAATGGCTCTTGTGCACTGGGTCGGAATGGTTCTCGTGCACAATGTCTGAATTGTTCTTGTGCACTGGGTCAGAATCGCGCTCAATCTCTGGGTCGGAACGGCTCTCGTGCACTGGATCGGAATGACTCTCTGTTTCTGGGTTGGAGTGGCTCTTGTGCACTGGGTTGGAATGTCTCTCGTGCTCTGGGTTGGAATGGCTCTCGTGCACTGGGTCGGAATGGTTCTCATGCTCTAGGTCGGAATGGCTCTCGTGCTCTAGGTCAGAGTGGCTCTTGTGCACTGTGTCGGAATGGCTCTCGTGCACTGGGTTGAAATGGCTCCCATGCTCTAAGTCGGAATGGTTCTCTGGTTCTGGGTCGGAATGGTTCTTGTGTTCTGGGTCGGAATGGCTCTCATGCACTGGGTTGGAAAGACTCTCGTGCGCTGGGTTGGAATGGGTCTCTGGTTCTCGGTCGGAATGGTTCTCGTGCTCTGGGTCGGAATGGCTCTCGTGCTCTGGGTCGGAATGGCTCTCGTGCTCTGGGTTGGAATAGCTCTCATGCTCTGAGTCGGAATGGCTCTCTGGCTCTGAGTCTGAATGGCCTCGTGCTCCAGGTTGGAATGGCTCTCTGGTTCTGGGCCGGAATGGCTCTTGTGCACTTGGTTGGAATGGCTTTCGTGCTCTGGGTCGGAATGGCTCTCGTGCACTGGGTCAGAATGTCTCTCGTGCACAGGGTCAGAATGGTTCTCATGGTCTGGGTACCGGAATGGCTCTCATACTCTGGGTTGGAATGGCTCTCGTGCTCTAGGTTGGAATTGTTCTCGTGCATTGGGTTGGAATGGCTCTTGTGCACTGGGTCGGAATGGCTGTCAGGCTCTGGGTCGGAATGGCTCTTGTGCACTGGGTCGGAGTGGGTCTTGTGCACTGGGTCGGAATGGCTGTCATGCTCTGGGTCGGAATGGCGCTCGTGCACTGGGTCGAAATGGCTCTCGTGCACAGGGTCAGAATGGTTCTCATGGTCTGGGTATCGGAATGGCTCTCATGCTCTGGATCGGAATGGCTCTCGTGCTCTAGGTTGGAATTGTTCTCGTGCACTGGGTTGGAATGGCTCTTGTGCACTGGGTCGGAATGGCTCTCGTGCTCTGGGTTGAAATGGCTCCCGTGCTCTAAGTCGGAATGGTTCTCTGGTTCTGGGTCGGAATGGTTCTCGTGTTCTGGGTTGGAATGGGTCTCTGGTTCTTGGTCGGAATGGTTCTCGTGCTCTGGGTCGGAATGGCTCTTGTGCACTGGGTTGGAATAGCTCTCATGCTCTGAGTTGGAATGGCTCTCTGGTTCTGAGTCTGAATGGCCTCGTGCTCCGGGTCGGAATGGCTCTCTGGTTCTGGGCCGGAATGGCTCTTGTGCACTTGGTCGGAATGGCTCTCGTGCTCTGGGTCGGAATGGCTCTCGTGCTCTAGGTTGGAATTGTTCTCGTGCACTGGGTTGGAATGGCTCTTGTGCACTGGGTCGGAATGGCTCTCGTGCACAGGGTCAGAATGGTTTTCATGGTCTGGGTACCGGAATGGCTCTCGTGCTCTAGGTTGGAATTGTTCTCGTGCACTGGGTTGGAATGGTTCTTGTGCACTGGGTCGGAATGGCTGTCAGGCTCTGGGTCAGAATGGCTCTTGTGCACTGGGTCGGAGTGGGTCTTGTGCACTGGGTCGGAATGGCTGTCATGCTCTGGGTCGGAATGGCGCTCGTGCACTGGGTCGAAATGGCTCTCGTGCACAGGGTCAGAATGGTTCTAATGGTCTGGGTATCGGAATGGCTCTCATGCTCTGGATCGGAATGGCTCTCGTGCTCTAGGTTGGAATTGTTCTCGTGCACTGGGTCGGAATGGCTCTTGTGCACTGGGTCGGAATGGCTCTTGTGCTCTGGATCAGAATGGCTCTCGTGCTCTGGATCAGAATAGCTCTCGTGCTCTGTGTCGGAATGGCTCTCATGTTCTAGGTCGGAATGGCTCTTGTGCACTGGGTCAGAATTGTTCTCATGCTCTGGGTCGGAATAGCTCTTGTGCTCTAGGTCGGAATGGTTCTCATGATCTGGGTTGGAATGGCTCTCATGTTCTAGGTCGGAATGGCTCTCGTGCACTGGGTCAGAATGGTTCTCTGGTTCTGGGTTGGAATGGCACTTGTGCACCGGGTTGGAATGACTCTCGTGCTCTGGGTCGGAACAGCTCTCGTGTTCTGGGTCAGAATGGTTCTCGTGCTCTCGGTTGGAATGGCTCTCGTACTCTCGGTCGGAATGGCTCTCGTGCTGTCGGTTGGAATGGTTCTCGTGCACTGGGTCGGAATGTCTCTCGTGCTCTGGATCGGAATGGCATCGTGCTCTGGGTCAGAATGGCTCTCATGCACTGGGTCGGAATGGCTCTCTGGTTTTGGTTTGGAATCGCTCTTGAGCACTGGGTTGGAATGGATCTCATGCTCTAGGTTGGAATGGTTCTTGTGCTCTCGGTCGGAATGGTTCTTGTGCACTGGGTCAGAATGTCTCTCTGGAATGGATCTCATGTTCTGGGTCGGAATGGTTCTTGTGCACTGGGTCGGAATGGTTCTCATGCTCTCGGTTGGAATGGTTCTTGTGCTCTAGGTCGGAATGGTTCTCGTGCTCTGGGTCAGAATGGCGCTCATGCTCTGGGTCGGAATGGTTCTTGTGCTCTGGGTCAGAATGGTTCTCATACTCTGGATCGGAATGGCTCTCGTACTCTGGGTTGGAATGGCTCTCGTGCTATAGGTTGGAATGGCTCTCATGCACTGGGTTGGACTGGCTCTCGTGCACTGGGTTGGAATGGCTCTCGTGCACTTGGTTGGAATGGCTCTCGTGCTCTGAATCGGAATGGCTCTCCGGTTCAGCGTCGGAATGGTTCTCGTGCTCTGGGTCATAATGGTTTTCATGCTCTGGATTGAAATGGCTCTCGTGCTCTGGGTTGGAATGGCTCTCGTGCTCTGGGTCGGAATGGCTTTTGGGCTCTGGATCAAAATGGCGCTCGTGTACTGGGTCGGAATTGTTCTCGTGCACTGGGTCGGAATACCACTCGTGCTGTAGGTCGGAATTGTTCTCGTGAACTGGGTCGGAATAGCATTCGTGCACTGGTTCGGAATGGCTCTCGTGCCCTGGGTCGGAATGGCTCTCATGTTCTAGGTCGGAATGGCTTTCGTGCACTGGGTCAGAATGGTTCACATGCGCTGGGTCGGAATGGTTCATGTGCTCTCGGTCAGAATGACTCTCGTGCTCTGGATCAGAATGGTTCTCGTGCACTGGGTCGGAATGGCTCTCGTGCACTGGGTCATTATGGCGTTTATGCTCTGGGTCGGAATGGTTCTTGTGCTTGGGTCGGAATGGCTCTCGTGCTCTCGATCGGAATGGCTCTCGTGCTCTTGGTCGGAATGGTTCTTGTGCACTGGGTCATTATGGCGTTTATGCTCTGGGTCGGAATGGTTCTCGTGCTCTGGGTCAGAATGGCTCTCGTGATCTGGGTCAGAATAGTTCACGTGCTCTGGGTCGGAATGGCTCTCGTGCTCTGGGTCAGAATGGCTCTCGTGCTCGCGGTCGAAATGGTTCTCGTGCTCTCGGTCAGAATGGTTCTCGTGTCTGGGTCGGAATGGTTCTCGTGTCAGGGTCGGAATGGCACTCATGCTCTGGGTCGGAATGGTTCTCGTGCACTGGGTTGGAATGGCTCTTGTGCTCTGGGTCAGAATGGTTCTCGTGCTCTGGGTTGGAATGGTTCTCATGTACTGGGTTGGAATGGTTCTCGTGTACTGGGTCGGAATGGTTCTCGTGCTCTGGGTTGTAATGGCTCTCGTGCACTGGGTTGGAATGGCTTCTGTGTTCTGGGTCGGTTTGGCTCTCATGCTGTCGGTCGGAATGGCTCTTGTGCTCTGGGTCAGAATGGTTCTTGTGCACTGGGTCAGTATGGCGCTCATGCTCTGGGTTGGAATGGTTCTCTTGCGCTGGGTCGGAATGGCTCTCATGCACTGGGGTGGAATGGCTCTCATGTTCTGAGTCGGAATGGCTCTCTGGTTCTGGGTCGGAATGGCTCTCTGGTTCTAAGTCGGAATGGCTCTCTGGTTCTAGGTCGGAGTGGCTCTTGTGCACTGGGTCGGAATGACTCTTGTGTTCTGGGTCGGAATGGCGCTCGTGCAGTGGGTCAGAATGGCTCTCATGCACAGGGTCAGAATGGTTCTCATGCACAGGGTCAGAATGGTTCTCATGGTCTGGGTACCAGAATGGCTTTCGTGTCCTGGGTCGGAATGGCTTTCGTGCCCTGAGTTGGAATGTCTCTCGTTCTCTGGGTCGGAATGTCTCTCGTGCTCTAGGTCGGAATGTCTCTCGTGCTCTAGGTCGGAATTATTCTCGTGCACTGGGTCGGAATGGTTCTCTGGTTCTGGGTCGGAATGGTTCTCGTGTTCTGGGTTGGAATGGCTCTCATGCACTGAGTTGGAAAGACTCTCGTGCTCTGGGTTGGAATGGGTCTCTGGTTCTCGGTCGGAATGGTTCTCGTGCTCTGGGTCGGAATGGCTCTCGTGCACTGGGTTGGAATAGCTCTCATGCTCTGAGTTGGAATGGCTCTCTGGTTCTGAGTCGGAATGGCACTTTGCTCCGGGTCGGAATGGCTCTCTGGTTCTGGGCCGGAATGGCTCTTGTGCACTTGGTCGGAATGGCTCTCGTGCTCTGGGTCGGAATGGCTCTCGTGCACTGGGTTGGAATAGCTCTCATGCTCTGAGTTGGAATGGCTCTCTGGTTCTGAGTCTGAATGGCCTCGTGCTCCGGGTCGGAATGGCTCTCTGGTTCTGGGCCGGAATGGCTCTTGTGCACTTGGTCGGAATGGCTCTCGTGCTCTGGGTCGGAATGGCTCTCGTGCACTGGGTTGGAATAGCTCGTCAGAATGGTTCTCGTGCTCTGGGTTGGAATGGTTCTCATGTACTGGGTCGGAATGGCTCTCGTGCACTGGGTCAGAATGGCTCTCATGCTCTGGATCGGAATGGCTCTCTGGTTCTGGGTTGGAATGGCACTTGTGCACCGGGTTGGAATGACTCTCGTGCTCTGGGTCGGAATGGCTCTCGTGCTCTCGGTCGGAATGGCTCTCGTGCTCCGGGTCGGAATGGTTCTCGTGCTCTGGGTCGGAACAGCTCTCGTGTTCTGGGTCAGAATGGTTCTCGTGCTCTCGGTCGGAATGGCCCTCATGCTCTGGGTCGGAATGGTTCTCGTGCTCTGGGTCAGAATGGTTCTCGTGCACGTGGCCGGAATGGCTCTCGTGCTCTGGGTCGGAATGGTTCTCGTGCTCTGGGTCAGAATGGTTCTCGTGCTCTCGGTCGGAATGGCTCTCGTGCTGTCGGTTGGAATGGCTCTCGTGCTCTGGGTCGGAATGGCTCTCGTGCTCTGGGTCAGAATGGCTCTCATGCACTGGGTCGGAATGGCTCTCTGGTTTTGGTTTGGAATCGCTCTTGAGCACTGGGTTGGAATGGATCTCATGCTCGAGGTTGGAATGGTTCTTGTGCTCTCGGTCGGAATGGCTCTCATACTCTCGGTCGGAATGGCTCTCGTCGGAATGGCTCTCATACTCTCGGTCGGAATGGCTCTCATACTCTCGGTCGGAATGGCTCTCGTGCTGTCGGTTGGAATGGTTCTCGTGCACTGGGTCGGAATGGCTCTCGTGCACTGGGTCAGAATGGCTCTCGTGCACTGGTTTGGAATGGCTCTCATTTTCCAGTGCGGAATAGATCTCCTGCTCTGGGTCGGAATGACTCTCATGCACTGGGTCGGAATGGTTATTGTGCACAGGGTCGGAATAGTTCTCGTGCTCTGAGTTGGAATGGTTCTCGTGCTCTGGGTTGGAAAGCTTCTCGTGCTCTGGGTTGGAATGGTTCTCATGCTCTCGTTCGGAAAAGCTCTCGTGCTCTGGGCCGGAATTGCTCTTGTGCTCGCGGTCGGAATGGTTCTCGTGCTCTCGGTCGGAATGGTTCTCCTGCTCTCGGTCGGAATGGCTCTTGTGCTCTGTGTCGGAATGGCTCTTTTGCTCTGGGTTGGAAAGGTTCTCGTACTCTGGGTTGGAATGGCTCTCGTGCTCTGGGTCAGAATAGTTCACGTGCTCTGGGTCGGAATGGCTCTCATGCTCTGGGTCAGAATGGCTCTCATGCTCTGGGTTGGAATGGTTCGCATGCTCCCGGTCGGAAAGGCTCTCGTGCTCTGGGTCAGAATGGTTCTCGTGTCTGGGTCGGAATGGCTCTCGTGCTCTTGGTCGGAATGGCTCTCGTGCTCTGGGTTGGAATGGTTCTCGTGCTCTGGGTTGGAACGGCTCTCATGCTCTGGGTCGGAATGGCTCTCGTTCTCTGGGTCAGAATGGTTCTCGTGCTCTGGATCGGAATGAATCTCATGCTCTTGGGTTGGAATGGCTCTCGTGCTCTGGGTCAGAATGGTTCTCGTGCTCTGGGTCGGAATGGTTCTCGTGTTCTGGGTCGGAACGGCTCTCGTGCTCTGGGTTGGAATGGTTCTTGTGCTGTGGGTCAGAATGGGTCTCGTGCTCTAGGTCGGAATGGTTCTTGTGCTCTGGGTCGGAACGGGTCTCGTGCTCTGGGTTGGAATGATTCTCTTGTCGGGGTTGGAATGGCTCTCATGCTCTGGGTCAGAATGTTCTTGTGCTCTGGGTCAGGATGATTTTCGTACTCTCGGTCGGAATGGTTCTCGTGAACTGGGTCAGAATGGCTCTCATGCTCTTGGGTTGGAATGGCTCTCGTGCTCTGGGTCAGAATGGTGCTCGTGCTCTGGGTCGGAATGGTTCTCGTGTTCTGGGTCGGAACGGCTCTCGTGCTCTGTGTTGGAATGGTTCTTGTGCTGTGGGTCAGAATGGGTCTCGTGCTCTAGGTCGGACTGGTTCTCGTGCTCTGGGTCGGAACGGGTCTCGTGCTCTGGGTTGGAATGATTCTCGTGTCGGGGTTGGAATGGCTCTCATGCTCTGGGTCAGAATGTTCTTGTGCTCTGGGTCAGGATGATTTTCGTACTCTCGGTCAGAATGGTTCTCGTGAACTGGGTCAGAATGGCTCTCATGCTCTGGATCGGAATGATTCTCGTGCTCCCGGTCGGAATGGCTCTCATGCACTGGGTCGAAATGGTTCTCGTGCGCCGGTGTTTGAAAGATTCTTGTGCACTAGGTCAGAATGGTTCTCGTGCTCTGGGTCGGAATGGTTCTCGTGCTCTGGGTCGGAATGGTTCTCGTGCTCTGGGTCGGAATAGTTCTCATGCTCTGGGTCGAAATGGCTCTCATGCTCTGGGTCGGAATAGCTCTCGTGCTCTGGGCCGGAATGGCTCTCGTGCACTAGGTCAGAATGGTTCTCGTGCACTGGGTCAGAATGGTTCTCGTGCACTGGGTCAGAATTGCTCGCATGCTCTCGGCTGGAATGGCTCTCGTGCTATGGGTTGGAATGACTCGCATGCTCTGGGTCGGAATGGCTCTCTTGCTCTGGGTCGGAATAGCTCTCGTGCACTGGGTTGGAATGGCTCTCATGCTCTGGGTTGGAATGGCTCTCATGCTCTGGGTCAGAATGGCTCTCGTGCACTGGGTCGGAATGGTTCTCGTTCCCTGGTTTGGAATGGCTCTCATGATCTCGGTCGGAATGTTCTCTCGCACTGGGTTGGAATGGCTCTCGTGCTCTCGGTCAGAATGATTCTCGTGTCTGGGTCGGAATGGCGCTCATGCTCTGGGTCGGAATAGTTCTCGTGCTCTTAGTTGGAATGGCTCTCGTGCTCTGGTTATAATGGTTCTCGTGCTCTGGGTTGGAATGGTTCTCATGCTCTCGATCGGAATGGGTCTTGTGTTGTGGGTCGGGATGATTTTCGTGCTCTCGGTCGGAATGGCTCTCGTGTACTGGATCGGAATGGCTCTCATGATCTGGGTCAGAACAGCACACGTGCTCTCGGTCGGAACGGCTCTCGTGCACGGGTTCAGAATGGCTTTCGTGCTCTCGGTCGGAATGGTTCTCGTGCTCTCGGTCAGAATGACTCTCATGATCTGGGTTGGAATGGTTCTTGTGCTCTGGGTCGGAACGGCTCTCGTGCTCTGGGTCGTAATGGCTCTCGTGTTCTCGGTCGGAATGGTTCTCGTGCTCTCGGTCGGAATGGCTCTCGTGCTCTGGGTCGGAATGGTTCTCGTGCTCTGGGTTGGAATGGCTCTTGTGCACGGGGTCGGAATGGTTTTCGTGCTCTGGGACGGAATGGCTCTCGTGCTCTTGGTCGGAATTGCTCTCGTGCACTGGGTCGGAATGGTTCTCGTGCTCTGGGTTGGAATGGCTCTCGTGCTCTGGGTCGGGATGATTTTCGTGCTCTCAGTCGGAATGGTTCTCGAGCTGTGGGTCAGAATGGTTCTCATGCTCTGGGTCGGAATGGCTTTCGTGCTCTGGGTCGGGATGATTTTCGTGCTCTCGGTTGGAATGGCTCTCGTGCTCTGGGTCGGAATGGTTCTCATGCTCTGGGTTGGAATGGCTCTCGTGCACTGGGTCGGAATGGTTCTCGTGCTCTGTGTTGGAATGGCTCTCGTGCACTGGGTCGGAATGGTTCTCATGCTCTGGGTTGGAACGGCTCTTGTGCACGTGGTCGGAATGGCTCTTGTCCTCTGGGTTGGAATGGCTCTCGTGCACCGGGTCAGAATGGTTCTTGTGCTTTGGGACGGAATGGCTCTCGTGCTCTCGGTCGGATTGGTTCTCGTGCTGTGGGTCGGAAAGGCTCTCGTGTTCTGGGTCGGAAAGGCCCTCGTGCACATGGTCGGAATAGCTCTCGTGCTCTGGGTCAGAATGGTTCTCGTGCTCTGGGTCGGAAAGGCTCTCGTGCTCTGGGTCGGAAAGGCCCTCGTGCACATGGTCGGAATAGCTCTCGTGCTCTGGTTCGGAATGGCTCTTGTGCTCTAGGTCGGGATGTCTCTTGTCCTCTGGGTTGGATCGTCTGGAATTGCACTCGTGCTAGAGGTCAGAATGACTCTTATGCTCTTGGTTGGAATGGCTATCGTGCTCTGCTCTTATGCTCTTGGTTGGAATGGCTATCGTGCTCTGGTTCGGAATGGCTCTTGTGCTCTAGGTCGGGATGTCTCTTGTCCTCTGGGTTGGATCGTCTGGAATTGCATTCGTGCTAGAGGTCAGAATGACCCTTATGCTCTTGGTTGGAATGGCTATCGTGCTCTGGGTCGGAATGGCTATCGTGCTCTGGGTCAGAAGAGCTGTGGGTCGGAATGGTTCTCATGCTCTGGGTCGGAATGGCTCTCGTGCTCTGGGTCGGGATGGTTCTGATGCTCTGGGTCGGAATGGTTCTGATGCTCTGGTTTGGAATGGCTCTCGTGCTCTGGGTCGGAATGGTTCTCCTGCACTGGGTCAGAATGGTCCTCGTGCTCTGGGCCGGAATGGTTCTCGTGCTGTGGGTCGGAATGGTTCTCGTGCACTGGGTCGGAATGTTGTCATGCACTGGGTTGGAATGGCTCATGCTCTGGGTCGGAATGGTTCTGGTGCTCTGGTTTGGAATGGCTCTTGTCCTCTGGGTTGGAATGGCTCTCGTGCACAGGGTCGGAATGGTTCTCGTGCTCTGGGTCGGAATGGCTCTCGTGCTCTCGGTCGGAATGGTTCTCGTGCTGTGGGTCGGAATGGTTCTTGTGCTCAGTCGGAACGGCTCTCGTGTCTGCGTCGGAATGGCTCTCGTGCACTGGGTCGGAACGGTTCTCGTGCTCTCGGTCAGAATGGCTCTCATTCACTGGGTCAGAAAGGCTCTCATGCTCTCGGCTGGAATGGCTCCCGTGCTATGGGTCGGAATGTCTCTCATGCTCTTGGTCGGAATGGCTCTCGTGCTCTGGGTCAGAATAGTTTTCGTGCACTGGGTTGGAATGGCTCTCGTGCTCTGGGTCAGAATAGTTCTCGTGCACTGGGTTGGAATGGCTCTCATGCTCTGGGTCAGAATGGCTCTCGTGCACTGGGTTGGAATGGTTCTCGTGCTCTGGGTCGGAATGGCTCTCGTGCTCTGGGTCAGAATGGCTCTCGTGCTCTGGATCGGAATGGCTCTCGTGCTCGTGGTCAGAATGGTTCTCGTGCACTGGGTCAGTATGGCGCTCATGCTCTGGGTTGGAATGGTTCTCGTGCTCTGGGCCGGAGCGGTTCTCGTGCTCTCGGTCGGAATGACTCTCATGCTCTGGGTCCGAATGGCTATCGTGCTCTGGGTCGGAATGGTTCTCGTGCTCTGGGTCAGAATGGCTCTCATGCTCTGGGTCGGAATGGCTATCGTGCTCTGGGTCGGAATGGCTATCGTGCTCTGGGCCGGAATGGTTCTCGTGCACTGGGTCGGAACGGCTCTCTTGCGCTGGACTGGAATAGTTCTCGGCTACTGGGTCGGAAAGCTTCTCATGATCTGGGTCGGAATGGCTCTCGTGCACTGGGTCGGAATGGTTCTCGTGCTCTGG
>NC_057725.1:36781203-36815093 GCF_004010195.1 Chiloscyllium plagiosum
CTGGGTCGGAATGGTTCTCGTGCTCTGGGTCGGAACGGCTCTCGTGCTCTTTGTCGGAATGGCTCTCGTGCTCTGGGTCAGAATGGTTCTCGTGCTCTGGGTCAGAATGGTTCTCGTGCTCTGGGTCAGAATGGTTCTCGTGCTCTGGGTCAGAATGGTTCTCGTGCTCTGGGTCAGAATGGTTCTCGTGCTCTGGGTCAGAATGGTTCTCGTGCTCTGGGTCAGAATGGTTCTCGTGCTCTGGGTCAGAATGGTTCTCGTGCTCTGGGTCAGAATGGTTCTGGTGCTCTGGGTCGGAATGGCTCTCATGCTCTGGGTTAGAATGGCTCTCGTGTACTGGGTCGGAATGGTTCTCGTGCTCTGGGTCGGAATGGTTCTCGTGCTCTGGGTCGGAATGGCTCTCGTGCTCTGGGTCGGAATGGCTCTCGTGCTCTGGGTCAGAATGGTTCTTGTGCACTGGGTCAGAATGGCTCTCGTGCTCTCGGCCGGAATGGCTCTCGTGCTATGGGTCGGAATGGCTCTCGTGCTCTGGGTCAGAATAGTTCTCGTGCACTGGGTCAGAATAGCTCTCATGCTCTCGGCTGGAATGGCTCTCATGGTATGGGTCGGAATGACTCTCATGCTCTGGGTCGAAATGGTTCTCGTGCACTGGGTCAGAATGGCTCTCATGCACTGGGTTGGAATGGCCCTCGTGCTCGTGGTCGGAATGGTTCTCGTGCACTGGGTCGGAATGGTTCTCGTGCACTGGGTCGGAATGGTTCTCGTGCTCTGGGCTGGAATAGTTCTTGTGTACTGGGTCGGAATGGCTCTTGTCCTCTGGGTTGGAATGGCTATCGTGCACGGGGTTGGAATGGTTCTCGTGCTGTGGGACGGAATGGCTCTGGTGCTTTCGGTCGAAATGTTTCTTGTGCTGTGGATCGGAATGGTTCTCGTGCTCTGGGTCGGAATGGTTCTCGTGCTCTCGGTCGGAATGGTTCTCGTGCTGTGGGTCGGAATGGCTCTCGTGCTCTGGGTGGGAATGGCTCTCATGCTCTGGGTCGGAATGTTTTTGTGCACTGCGTTGGAACGTTACCTTCTTGAAAAATGTTATCCAACGAATTGTTGTGGTTGTGGATTTGGTTGGTTAATTTGTTTTCATAAAACACAAATGTTTATTCACTCATGGGGATAGTTGAGGTTGAAATGATCACTCCTGTTGAATTAAATGGGTGATGGTGGATCAACTTTGCCAAGTATCATTTCTTTTGAAATTGCCTCTTTAATAGGTATTTGGTCTGAAACACCCATTTCGCAACATCACAGAAGTTATCTAGATTAAAATCACAAACAAGTTGGTCACTCTTGATTATTGCACATTCCTCTCACGGTATTTAACTACAAGTGGGAATAGGTAAGTTAGCCTCTTAAGCCTCCTCCACCATTCAATATAGTTATGGCTGATCTCATTTCAGTCTCAACTCCAGTTCCCTGCCCGCTTTCCATAACCCCTCAACCCATTAATAATAAATATCTGTCTTTCTCCCCCTTAAATTTACTCAGTGTCCTGGCATCCACCGCGCTCTGGAGTAGTGAATTCCCCAGATTATTTTAATAGAAATAATTCCTCCTCATCTCTGCTTGAAATTTGAGACCCCTTATCCTAAGTCTATGACTTTACATCCACTTTACATCTCCTTTGTCAATCTCATTTAACATTATACATACCTATTTTACACAAATGAAAGCCATTTCCAGTGTAAATGCTCTGTTCTGGATGTGAGGCTGAGTTGTTGTAGTTGAATGAGAAAGATAAAAGTTGCGCAATCCAACTCACAAAACTAGGGTCAGCCATTTTGTGAGTTTGCTGCCATTGTGAATGAAGTTTTCACTCATATTCAGTTATTGTATAACTAGGATGAATGTGCCATTATCTCACTAGAAAGATGTATCATCGTCTTATAAAAGAACTTCAAAGTGACTAAGTTCAGTGAAAGAGCAGCTTCTATTTTCAAAGCATGTTCAAAACTGTAATGGAGTTACTGTTGGTTACTTATTGATTCGATAATACAACCACATTTGAATAAATCTACATTTTAGGACAAGGAAAGAAACAAAAAAAAACACATAACTCAAACTGGTATGTTTAGAATAATTTTGAGTTCTTTTCCTAGCAAAAGAATGAGTATAAAATAATTTAGCCCCTGGCATTCGCACCAAGGTATATTGTTTCCTGTTTTTTTTCTTGATTCTGATTGGAAATGCACTTTTATTAGATAGACACTAAATTTATTTGTCTTCCCTTTCGCCTGGCTGCATTAGAATCATTTGAGCACAACAATGACTTTGATTAAGAGGCAGCATGTTGGCTCACTGATGAGCACTCCTGCCTCGCAGTGCCAGAGTCCTGTGTTTGATTCTAACCTCAGGCAACTGTATGTGTGGACATTGCAGATTCCCCTGTGTCTGCGTGGGTTTCCTCCAGGTGCTCTGGTTTCAATAATAATTCAAAGATGGGCAGATTAGGTGGATTGGCTATTCTAAATTGCCCATAGTGTACAGGGATGTGCAGGCTAGGTGGATTATGCATAGGAAATGTAGGGATAGGGTAAGAGGGTGGGTCTGGGTAGGATGCCCTTTGGAGAGTCGGCACGAAATTGATAGGCTGAATGGCCTGCTTCCATGTTGTAGGAATTCTGTGGAAATCTAATCGAATCTTAACTCATTAATCTGTTACACTTTGATTCCGGAGATTTTTAACAGACTAAATAAAACACAGGAAACTTTGCAGAGGGATTTAAATGATTTTTACCCCCATTTTAGAAACTCCCTATTCAATTCAGCCACCTTGTGAATAAAGCTTCATATCTTCGCATTAAAAAGCCTACATGTAGCCTCTAACATGCTGTGATCTTATTTCATACACAGAGGAACAGTGGCCTGAAGTGAGTACAGGGTAATTTCAATTGTAAGTTCATATACAACATGCACTTTGAAAAGCTCCAGGTGCCATTTTTCTTCTGCAACTAAGACCATCAAACACAACACAGAAGAGTAATGAAAATGAACAACAACATGCCTCATACATACTCTGCTGTGTTAGCCTTTGACAGTCAGCTTACAACTGGGAATGTACACTCGTGTTTGGAACTAGGTGGATCTCGCTGACTGAGATCCTTGATTGGGGTTGTTAACCTGGGCCAATCAGGCAGCCCTGGCTGGTCATAGCTGGTGTACTATGCACATGTAAACAAAGTTAAAAATCACACAACACCAGGTTATAGTCCAACAGGTTTATCTGGAAGCACTAGCTTTCGGAATGCTGCTCCTTCCTCAGGTGATTGTGGAGAAACACCTGATGAAGGAGCAGCGCTCAGAAAGCTAGTGCTTCCAAATGAACCTGTTGGACTATAAACTAGTGTTGTGTGATTTTTAACTTTGTACACCCCAGCCCAATACAGGCATCTCCAAATCATGTAAACAAAGAGGAACATGGTGATGGGATTGAGTTGAATTTATTGTCACATGTAGAGAGACACAATGAAAAGCATTGTCTTGCGAGCAGTACAGACAGATCACAGAGTTAAGTAGCATAGACAGCAAATAATAGGTAAACAGCGGCAAAAACAAAAACACGGGTACTGGTGAATGTGAAGAGCTTGTGAGTCCATTCAGTATTCTAACAAGAGTAGGGTAGAAACTGTTGCAAAATCGGCTGGTGCGTGTGTTAAGGCTCCTGTACCTTCTCCCCGATGGTAGAGGTTGTAGAAAAAACATTGCCAGTGTGGTATGGATCTTTGACAATGCTGGTGGTCTTTCCTTGACAGCGGACCTGGTAGATAGTTTCTATAGATGGGAGGTTGGCCTTTTTGATTGTCCAGGCGGGGGTGGGGGTGGAGGGGGGGGTGGAGTGGAGTGGATGGATACCGATCCCCATGTAGTTATTTCAGACACAAAGATATTTGGATTGAATTACCCTCCCCACAACCCAATACTCAAAATTATCTGCAACACTCACTATTTAAGCTCATAAATGTAGCCTGGCTACCCAAGTGAGGTGCAAGATGTCTTCTAGCATCATGAATGGAGGGAAATACAGAATTGAGCTTTACATTGAAGCATACAAATTAGGAGTAGGATTAGACCCTTCAGAATAACCAGCCTGTTGCTGATTGTAGCAATCTGATTATGGTCACAACTTCACATTCTGACCTGCCTCGGATAACCTTCGACTCCCCTGTTAATAGATAATCTATCTAGCTCCACCTTAAATATATTCAATGATACTGCCTAAACCACACTTCGAGGAAGTGAATACCAAATATTCATGACCCCCGAGAGAAAAAGAATTCTTTTCATCTCTGTCTTAACAGAGTGACCCCTTTTTTTTGAACTGTGTCCCCTTGTTATAATCCCTCCCACAAAGGAAAACAGTCATTCAAGTGCCCACAGGATCTTATATGTTTCAGTTAGATCATCTTTTATTATCTGAACCTCAGTGGATGTAAGGTTGGGGGGGTTGGTGGGGGTTTGAAGGTAAGTAAGCATCAGGTGCTATTTTGTTGTTAATGGAATTGAGTTTGATATCCAGCGTTTTTCTTCAACCATTTTGTATTCTCCATTGCTTCTCAATGATGGCAATATTTTCAAAGCTCTCTTGAATTTGAAGGATAAAAACAGAAAGTGCTGGAGGAATCTAGCAGATCTGATGGCATGTGTAGAGAAACCAAGTTAGTGTTGCAAGTCTGATATGACTTCTTCAAAACTTAATCCTGTTTCTTGCTGTCAGACTTGCTGAGCTTTTCAAGCATTTTATGCTTTCCTTTCAGATTTCCAGCATCCAGAGCATTTTGCTTTTATTTGAGGGCTATGACCAGAAAGCTGCTTGACTGTATGTTCATTAACTCGAAGAAATGCTTGCTCGTTCTCCCCTCTGAGGTTGTTAGTACAACATTTATTTGGAAGTATTTTGAAGTCAGTAGAATTCTAATCCTCCAAATGCTATTTGTGATCATGGCCTGAAGGACTGATAAGGAAATGGATAACCTCTACATTTCTGACTCACAAGTACTTATTCCTGATGGTGACTTCACATGACCTTCTGAATCCAAATTGCCCATTCACATAATCTCATAGTGGTCATCTGACATGTTCACCCTTATGATGTGTCGCTATCCCACCCAATTGGGAAGGGAGTAATCTTTTCAATATCCGAATGGATGGTTCTTGTCAACAGCCATTTTGCCCTGTCTTAATTTTTTTCTAACCAGAAAGTTCAAAGACCATGGGTGACACAGTAGCTCAGTGGTGAGCACTGCTGCCACACACTGCAAGGGACCCGGGGTTGATTCCACCCTCGGGCGACTGTGTGGAGTTTGCACACTTTCTCCGTGTCTGCGTGGGTTTCCTCCAGGTGCTGCGGTTTCCTTCCACAGTCCAAAAATGAGCAGGTTGAGTGGATTGGCTATTCTAAATTACCCATAGTGTCCAGGGATGTACTGGCTAGGCCGATTAGCCATGGAAAATACAAGGTTACAGGGATGGGATGGGTCTTGGTAGGATGCTCTTCAGAGGGTCGGCATGGACTCGGTGGGCTGAATGGCCTGCTTCCACACTGTAGGAAATCTATGATTAAAACAAAAGTGCACAACATTTTAGGTGAATTGGCCATGCTAAATTGCCTGTAGTGTTAGGTGAAGGGGTAAATGTAGGAGAATGGGTCTGGGTGGGTTACGCTTCGGCGGGACGGTGTGGACTTGTTGGGCCGAAGGGCCTGTTACCACACTGTAAGTAATCTAAGTAATCTAATCTAATTTTGTTTGTTTGTGATTGTTCTCCTGGGTTGTACACAGCAGTGAACTCCCAGCTAAGTCATTAACTTCTATAGACTTCATGCCAATCCTGGAATGTTGACAATCTTGCTTATAGAATGTAATGAAACAGAGATGTTGATTTGTAACCTTCAATTTAAAGTGCCATTTCAGACTAAATTTCGAGCTTCGCAGTTTAAGGGGTAATCCTGACAAAGAACTTTGGCAGGCTTCCAAAATTCAGTGATGTGTAGCATCCAAATATTTTTAGCTGCGTGGAAAAAACATCTGAGTCTCATTTTACTGGAAAAATAAGAGTTTAGTTGCTTTAGGTATGGAAAATTCTTTTAACATAAGTATCTTCTATGACTTCCAAGTATTTTTTGAAAAATATTCTCAGGATGGCTTTAACTGAGAGATGCATTGGATCATTTTGTACTCATACATGTAATGTAAACATACGAAAATCATCACCTGAGCTCATTGAATGTTCCAGAACAAGATAAACCATTAGTGAGAAAAAGGAAATGAAATTAATGAGAACCACAATGAATGGATTGTTTTCTTGTGAATATACAGTTCCTGAATATAAAGTCAACATGCTTGGTAGCGCTGCTGCCTCACAGCGTGGTTCGATTCCAGCCTCGGGTGACTGTCTGTCTGTGTGGATTTTGCACATTTTCCCCGTGTCTTCTGGGTGCTCTGGTTTCTTCCCACAATCCAAGGATGTGCAGGTTAGGTGAATTTGGCCGTGCTAAATTGCATGTAATGTACAAGGATGTGTAGGTTAGGTGCATTCGTCAGAGGAAATGGAGAGTACTGGGGTAGGGGAATGAGTCTGGCTGTGCTACTCTACTTGTATAAAAAAAGAGGGGCTCAGTGGTTGATACTGCTGCCTCACAGCGTCAGAGACCCAGGTTCGAGTCCAGCCTGTGGTGACTGTCCGTATTGGAGTTTGCACATTCTCCCCGTGTCTGCATGGGTTTCCTCTGGGTGCTCCGGTTTCCTCCCACAATCCAAAGTTGTGCCGGTTAGGTGAATTAACCATGCTAAATTGCCCATAGTGTTCAGGAGTGTGTAGGCAGGGTGCATAATATAGAGTAATACAGTAGGGGGAATGGGTATTTGGAGGGCCGGTGTGAATTTGTTGGGCCAAATGGCCTGTTTCTACACTATGATTCTATACCATTTATTCATTTTCTTGACCATTACTTTTCCAGTCCTACATGGCTAAATCTAGTTTTGGGGAATTAGGAGGTCAAATGGATCAAGTGAGAACTAGATTGTAGAAAGAAAATTTGGAGGGAAGATGATGAAGAAAATAAGCTAATCAAAGATAGAATATGAGAAGAGAATGTCAGCTAACGTAAAACTTAATATGAAAATTAAGAAAAAGGAAGAATATGTCAGGTCTCGACAGGATAAATCGAATCAATCCGTGGAAGAGTATAAAGGCAGTAGGAGTATACTTAAGAGGGAAATCAGGAGAGCACAAAAGATGACATGTGATAACTTTGGCAAATAGAATTAAGGAGAATCCAAAGGGTTTTTGCAAATACATTAAGGACAAAAGGGTATTTAGGCAGAGAATAGGGCTCCTCAAAGACCAGCAAGGCAGCCTTTGTATGGAACGGCAGGAGATGGGGGAGATACTAAACGAGTATTTTGCATCGTTGTTTACTGTGGAAAAGGACATGGAAGGTATAGAATGTTGGGAAATGGGTGGTGATATCTTGAAAACTGTCCATATTACAGAGGAGTAAGTGCTGGATATCTTGAAACACATAAAAGTGGATAAATCCCCAGGACCTGATCAGGTGTACCCTAGAACTCTGTGGGAAGCTGGGGAAGTGATAGCTGGGCCCCTTGCTGAGATATTTGTATCATCAATTGTCATAGGTGAGGTGCTAGATGACTGGAGGTTGGCTAACGTAATGCCACTGTTTAAGAAGGGTGGTAAAGACAAGCCAGGGAACTATAGACCAGTGAGCCTGACATCAAGTTGTTGGAGGGAATCCAGAAGGACACTATTTGGAAAGGCAAGGACTGATTAGGAATAGTCAGCATGGCTTTGTTCATGGGAAATCATGTCTCACAAACTTGATTGAGCTTTTGGAGGAAGTAACAAAGCAGATTGAAGAGGGCAGAGTGGCGGACATGATCTATATGGATTTCAGTAAAGTGTTCGACAAGGTTCCCCATGGGAGACTGGTTAGCAAGGTTAGATCTCATGGAATACAGGGAGAACTAGCTATTTGGATACAGAACTGTTTCAAAGGTAGAAGACAGAGATTGGTGGTGGAGGATTGTTTTTCAGACTGGAGGCCTGTGACGAATGGAGTACCATAAGGATCGGTACTGGGTCCACTACTTTTCATCATTTATATAAATGATTTGGATGTGAGTATAAGAGGTATAGTTGGAGAAAGTGAGGACTGCAGATGCTGGAGATCAGAGCTGAAAATGTGTTGCTGGAAAAGTGCAGCAGGTCAGGCAGCATCCAAGGAGCAGGAGCATCAACGTTTCGGGCATGAGCCCTTCTTCTTAAGAGGTATAGTTGGTAGATACAATAGTGAAGAAGGCATTTGGTATGCTTTCCTTTATTGGTCAGAGTACTGAGTACAGGAGTTGGGAGGTCATATTGCAGCTGTACAGCACATTGGTTAGGCCACGTTTGGAATATTGCGTGCAATTCTGGTCTCCTTCCTATCGGAAAGATGTCGTGAAACTTAAAAGGGTTCAGAAAAGATTTGCAAGGGTGCTGCCAGGGTTGGAGGATTTGAGCTATAGGGAGAGGCTGAATAGGCTGGGGCTGTTTTCCCTGGAGTGTCGGAGGCTGAGGGGTGACCATATAGAGGTTCATAAAATAATGAGGGGCACGGATAGGACAAATAGTCAAAGTCTCTTCCCTGGGGTGGGGGAGTCCAGAACTAAAGGGCATATGTTTAGGGTGAGAGGGGAAAGAAAAAAAGATCTAAGGGGCAACCTTTTCCATCAGAGGGTGGTATGTGTATGGAATGAGCTGCCAGAAGAAGTGGTGGAGGCTAGTATGATTGCAGTATTTAAAAGGCATCTGGATGGGTATAATGAATAGGAAGGGTTTGGAAGGTATATGGGCCGGGTGCTGGCAGGTGGGACTAGATTGGGTTGGGATATCTGATCGGTATGGACGAGTTGGACCGAAGGGTCTGTTTCCATGCTGTACATCTCTATGACTCTACGACTCTAAAATCTTCCATAAGCATACAACTAATAAAAGGGTGCTAAAAGAATGAGTGAAACAGATTAGGGACAAATTAATTGATGTACATGTGGATGGCTGCTGTAATGCTAAATGTGCACACCGCATCTGCCATTAGCAATGGCGAAGGTCTCACGTTAAATGAGGAGGTAGTTGAAATATTGGTTGGGCTAAAATTGATGAAGAGGAGATATTAGAAAGCTTGGCAAGTTGATTGGCCACTTCCAAGGAGGCGGAGGGGTGAAAGGATGGAAACTCGAGAGAGATTGGCCATAATCTTCCAGTACTTCTTAGATATGGACTATTGTCAGAGGAGTAGAGAATTGAAAATTTGACACCCGAATTCAAATTAATAATTTGTAATAAAACTGCCAATCACTAAGCCACTTCACTGAAGTGTAGATTAATTTAAAAAGATCCTAGAAAAGATTTGTTAAAAACAAATGTTGTTTATGTTTGGTTGAGTGGCAAAGAATAGAAAGTGGTAGTAATTTTGTTTTCAGATTGGGGAAAGGTAGATAGTGGAGTACCTGAGGAGTCAATAGTAATACCATTGTATTCCTTGATCTATCTTAATGGGTGTATTCCTTGATCTATCTTAATTAGACTTGGGTGCATAAAGTATAGTTTCAAAAGTTACAAATGGCAGAAGACCTGGAGAGGTAATGGACTGAGAGGCCTATAGTGATAGACTTTAAACGGGCATAAAAAGATAGCTGGAATGGGCAGTTATGTGGCAGATAGAATTTAATGAAGAGAAGTGAAGTGACAGATTCTGACATGGAGAACAAGGAAGGGCAATGTAATCTAAAACATATCATTCTAAAGGCAATTCAGAAACAGAGACTTGAGGATAAATGTGCACAAGGTATCAAAGTTGGCAAGGCAGTTTGACGAAGTGAACAGAAAAACTTACAGGCTCCTGGGCTTTATAGATAGAGGCATAGAATTTAACCACAAAGGTATTCTAGCAAACCTTTAGAAAACACTGGTTCAGCTCAGCTGGGATGCAGTGTTGAGTTCTGAGCACCATATTTTAGGAAACTGTGAAGGCAGTAAAGAGGGTGCCAAGAGAAACTGGAAGAAAGAGTGACTTCAATTACATGAATAGATGGAAAAGGTGGACTTGTTCTCTTGAAAGTAAAACAGGTTGAGGGGCAATTTGATAGAGATATTCAAAATCTTGAGAATGCTGAATAGAATAGATCTGCAGAAGCTGCTCCCATTGACAGAAGCACCAAAAATTAGAGGACACTAATAGAAGGTGATTGGTACAAGAACCAATGGTGACTTAAAGGAAAACTTGTCTATACATCTGATCAGGACCTGGAATACACTGCCTGAGATTATGGTGGCAGCAGATTCAATTGTAACTTTCAACAGAGGTTTTCATAAACCTGAAGAGAACAAATTGAAGGATTACAGGCAGACTGGTGGGATTTGCTCAGTTGCTTCTGCAGAAAGCAGGTACAGACACGATGGACCAAATGATCCCCTTCTATGTGCATTGAGTGGATATTCTGATGTACTAGACATGCACTGAGCTACAAGGCAACCCAATTTGTAGTCTCCAGGCCAAATGAGGCCGATTTTGAAATTTTATTCACTCTACTGAGTTTTTGCAAATCACAGTTCACACAGCCACTGATGCAACATAAAACAAGGCCAGTACTAAAAGGAATTGATTCCATTCACACCCAACAATGAATCGCAGTGAGTGAGGTAAGTGCTAATAAAAAAAAGGTCTCTGCAAAGTTATTAACAGAACAACTCAGTTGGTGGGAAATAAAAATTATCACTCAATACACAGACTTGACAATTTCTCACTGTCAGTAGGAACCCACTTCTCTCTAGACTTTTGATTTTCTTATCATAGTTCATGCTTAATCCTTCGGACTCAATCAGGGAGAAGAGGAACAGTACTCCAGTGTAATTTCAGGGCCCTCAGCGGCATGTCTCACTATGAAAAGCCAGTGAGCTACCAGTTCAACAGGGATAGCCACTATTTTAGAAACAGGAGATTTGGACACAGAATAGCTGTCATTCTTTCCTTGGAATAGAAATAGACACTGCCTTCCATTACCATAAAGCTATTTACAGAATCAAGATCAGAAAATAAAGAACAGGCTTAGGTTTATTTGATGTGAGAAGAAATTCAACATGCATTGTGGCAGAAGATAGGGAGATGTCAAAGATTCATATAATGATTCTGCATTCCAGGAGCCAGTGTTTTGAATGAGTATTTTACCCCACTCCACAGTGAATCCCTGCACTATGTAGCAGAACTTAGCAGTTAGATGCAGCAGTACCAATGTGCACAGCCTTGTGTTCTTGTGCCCCTTGGTGTTGGGAGGCAATTAACCAGGCAAGGAGGGCAGTGAGTAGTGAGTCACTTTACTGCTTCCAATCCGATTAAGTCCATAACGGGAAGGAGCATGCATGGCCTTCCTGCACTGTGGCCAATCAAAGCTCTTGAGTGTTCAGTTAGTGCCCACATAAAAGCCTTACCATGCCCCTATTGGCATTAACCCCATAACAGGCAGGATTTCACTATACAGGGAGCATAGCAAAGAAATGTTGGCATATTCGTTCAATGCCAGACAAGGGACCGGACAGCAGGAAAGGAGGGAAGTGGGTGAAAGGATTGCCAAAAGCTACCCACTTGCCCTTACTGTTGACCCCCATCCCCCATGCACTTCCCTCCTGCCCATCTCTCATGTGTGCCTGGTTGTTTCCATGATCCAAGACCAAGGATGGGGGTAGTATCAGGAGCAGCCACCACCCTGGTGGAGCTACTGAGTACAAAAGTATTAGCAACCTCTGATTGGCTACCAGTGTTCTTCATTTAGGACTTCTGCCCTCAGGTAAAACCCTCTCTGCTGTTCCGTTCATACAACTCAAGAAATACAACATGGATTGGACATGGTTTATGGTGCTTAATTATGATCCTGTCTACTTCAAAAGGCATTTAATCATACACAACCCATATCCGTAGTTCACTGTTCTCTCATTCAAGGCGTTGGAGGTAGATTGTGCATGTTTATGTGGATATTTATATGCATATTTATGTCTGAAATTGACTGTTAACACAAACTGTGGAGGAAAGTCAGATTTAAGCTGGTGTCTCATGTACAAGAAGAATGTATTTATATTTATAATGCCCTTACTACAACCTCAAGATGTTCAATGGTGTTTTGTAATCAATAGCATAGTTTTGAATTATAATCACAGCTGTGATGTGGGAAATGTGGCAGTCAATTGTACACAGCAGAACATCAAACAGCAATGAGAGGAATGTTCCATTACCTGTTTTCGTGAATGGTTGAGAGATGAACTTTATTCATAACCTTGGGAAAACTTCCCTTATTTTCTTGAAACACTGCCATGGATTCCTACATCCACTTGAGGGGCTAGCTGGGACCCTTAGTTTAATCTTTCATCTGAAACTGAGCACCTCCAACACTTCCTCAGTACTGCACTGCTGAGCCTCCCATTATTAGAATTAGATCTTTGTAACAGCTCACAAGAAATATACACTGAATATATATTCAGTAGCAGCATATTCTGGTTGCACAATTTTTGGGATTCAAGTTTTCCAATTGACCAATTTTGTTCCAAAACTGAAATGGCTACTAAGATCCCTGAAACTAAAAATAGAATTAAGCAGATTAACAGTTTGACTGCATCGTCAAAAATCTATTCTGCCAAATCACCTTAAAAGGATTTCAAGCCAGAGTAAGATGCCTTGTAATTCCTGGTATACTTTAACTATCTTTTATTCAGTGACGACACTCTAATAAAAATTCAAGTCTAGAGTTTTCAGTACACAGTCTAAGTTGGTACTTTGCACTGATGGCATACTGTATGTTAAATATAGCAGTAGGGGTTCTCCCACTGTTCTGATCAATTATTATCCTTCAATCAACATTGTTTGGTGATTATCTTTTGATTCTTATTGAACCCATTTGTGTGTATATTGGCTGTTGTATTTCCTATATTACAACAGTTACCACAGTACAAAATTTGACTCCAAAGATCTTGCATCCTGAAATCATGAAAGACCTTATATACATACAAGTTCCTGCTTAACGTAGAGTTAAACACTTTCCAACAGGCATTCTATAAGACAGCCAAGAGAACTTTGCACAATACGAAAGCTGGCTAAAGGTTTCATACTTAATGTTCCTAAAATATTGACACAAACTGGGATTTAGCCAAGAAACAGACAATCTCTGCCACAACTCTCCTGACTAAACCCACAGGTGGTGACATCAACACATTCCAGGGTGAGTGCATGTATCTGCCTTTGTGAAAAACAAACTTTATTTTAAGAAGTTGAAGCAATCATAGATAATAATTAGAGCCAAACAACCTTCTAACTAAATCTGTGGCATCTGGTGTTCTGCCCATGTACAATACAAGAAATATCCCACTGATTTTTCTGACAATGTCGTTGTTCTTAAATGTTCTGCTACTATTCAATTAATGAATGTTCTTAATTAAATCAGCTTTCAAAATAATACTCTTTGAGACTATGCTTGAATCAGAAATGATCAGCTACTCTGCGACAGGAAAATATTGTGGATGCTGGAAATCTGATGTAAAAACAGCAGGTGCAGACCAGGCAGCATTTGAGCTTGCAAAACAGAGTCAACATTTTGGTAAATGGTTAAGTGTGTTTCTGTCTACAGATACTGAATGAACTACTTTGTAACAATGAGAACAGCTATTGTAGTGTATTGTTATCCTGAAAATATCGAATGGGTTCTTTAAGGTCAAATCAAAATGTATACAAAAAGACTTGTGCACTTTACTATGGAGTAAATGTTTTAGCTGAGTCTACTTAATATATGTTAGAGACATGTGTGAACTAATGAGTGATTATATTAGCTTAAACTACATAATATACATATATACACAAACAAGTGAGTCTCACACTGCCTTCTATGTATCCGGGGCTTTGGCGAAGGTGGCACTTGGAGCTCTATCTCAGGTTCCATGGCATCAGTCTTGTGAACTCCAGACTGATGGTGAAAAGTCCGATCAGAGGGGCAAAGGCCCTGGTATTAAGACGATTAACTGTTAATTGTCTGATTTCCAGATATTATCTCGAGGCCCAACACCTCACTTAGAAAAGTGGATAAATGCTGAAATAGCCTTGTAACTTTCTTCCTGAAGCACAACTGAGAGATTCCACTCATTGATGTACTGGAAAACAAAACCATAGAGAAATTGTTTGGCAGCAGTCATGTCAAAATTTATATAATTAATGTCAATATTTTTATGATACAAGTGTTTTGAAATAGATTCAAGGTGCACCGAGAGAAAGTCATCTTGAATGGCAGAAGACCACCAAAAAAATGGATATACAATAAATTAAAGCAGTCCATAATATAAGGTCATCAGATAGAAGTCAGAAATGTGAAAAAATGTCAAAATAAAAATGGGTGCCTCACACGAATCCAGGCTGTTAAGGCTTGGGGATAGATAGAAATGATTAAATATAGTGCAGAAATTCAAATTCAATTCATGACAACATATCAGAAAATAACAATTACAGAATCATTGACCTTGTCTCAATTTCATGTCAAATACCGGAATTAATTATCAGGTGTATCTATGTAGGAATGGTTTGGGAAATGATAGCACAGATTTGGAAGGCAATGATCGTGTCTTTTCAATAAATGACTACCCGAATACACTGTGCCAAGATTTACAACATACTGTGGTAGAAATGTTTGCACTTGAATAGGTATAAAGCATACCAAGTTTTGAAAGCTTTTGTCCCATTGCTAAATTCATTGAGACCATTTTCTAGGTGTTCTGGTCAGGGACTGAGAGATAATCCTGGAGTATATATCATAGGAAATGGTACAAATTTGGCCTCATAGTGTGATCAAAGTAGAATTATTTAAAAGATAGAGCAATGGAGATAAATACATTGAAATCATTTAAGAAACAGTTGGATGTTGCCAATGAAGGCATTTGGACCATTTAGTATCATTGCACTAAGACAGTCTAAGTGGCATCCCTAAGCAACTTTATGTACCATATTTAACATGGTAAAACATATTAAGACACTTTACAAGACCAAGGGTGGCACAGTGGCTCAGTGGTTAACACTGCTACCTCACAGCACCAGGGACCTGGGTTGATTCCAGTCTTGGGTGACTATTTGTGTGGAGTTTGCACATTATCCCCATGTCTGTGTGGTTTTTCTCCGGGTGCTCAGTTTCCTCCCACAACCCAAAGATGTGCAAGTGAGGTGAATTGGCTGTGCTAAATTGCCTGTAGTGTTCAGGGTTGTATAGGTTAGGTGCATGAGTCAGGGATAAATGTAGGGTAATGGGTCTGGGTGGGTTACTCTTTGGAAGGTTGGTGTGGACTTGTTGGGCCGAAGGGTCGAGACTGTGATGCTGGGAAAGCACAGCATGTCGTGCAGCATCCGAGAAGCAGGAAAATTGACATTTCAGGCAAAAGCTCTTTGTCAGGAAGGAGGCCAGGGCTTTTGCTCAAAATGTCAATTTTCCTGCTCCTTGGATGCTGCCTGACCTGCTGTGCTTTTCCAGCACCACACTCTCGACTCTAACCTCCAGCATCTGCAGTCCTCACTTTCGCTTTGTTGGGCCAAAGAGCCTGTTTCCACACCGTTGGGATTCAGTAGGGATTCTAATTAATTATCAAACTGATTTTGATAACATACCAAGGAGGTGGGGGCAGATAACTAAAAGCTTAATCAAAGTAATTAGCATTTCAAAGCAGGAAAGAGAGATAAGATATTAACTGTTATGGAGGGAATTCCAGAGATTATGTTTGCCTTAGCAACTGATGCCGCAGTCACCAATAGTAGAACAATTTAAATGAAAGATCCTCATGAGGCCAGAATTGGAGGAGGTCTTAGAAAAGTTTAGGGCTGAAGCTTACGATGGAGGGGTGGCAAATCAATTGAAGATTTGAAAACAAGAATGAGAATTTTAGAGTCGTGGCATTGCTGGAGAGGGAGGCAGTACATGCCAGTGAACACAAGGATGACAGCAAAACAAGACTTAATGCAAGTTAGGATATGAACAGCAGGACTTCAGATGAGCTCAAGTTTATAGAAGTGGCAAGGTAGGAGATCAACGAGGAAAGTATTGAAATTGGCAGGTCATCAAAAGGCTGGCAGAGGATTTGAGGAACAGATAAACTTTGCGGAGGTAGGCCCATAACTATCTTGTGACTCACAGATTTTAGATTAGATTACCTACATTGTGGAAACAGGCCTTCGGCCCAACCAGTCCACACTGACCCTCCGAAGAGTAACCCATCCAGTCCCATTTCCCCCTGACTAATGCACCTAACACTATGGGCAATTGAGCATGGCCAATTCACCTGACCGGCACATCATTGGACTGTGGGAGGAAACCCACGCAGACACTGGGAGAACGTGCAAACTCCACACGGGCAGTCACCCGAGGCTGGGATCGAACCTGGAACGCTGGTGCTGTGAGGCAGCAGTGCTAACGACTGAGCCACCGGATTATGTGCAGCAGATCTTTCTATCAGTGTTAAATAAAAACTGAAAGAACTGTGGATGCTGTAAATCGGAAACATAAACAGAAATTGCTGGAAAAGCTCAGCAGGTCTGGCAGCATCTGAGCAGAGAAATCAGAGCTACCGTTTCAGGTCTAGTGACCCTTCCTCAGAAGTCCTTATTAATGTTGATTCCTCCCCACACATGCTGCCAGACCTGCTGAGCTTTTCTGGCAATTTCTGTTTTTGTTTGTATTGGTATTGTTTTTTGAATCATATGAGGAAAATGAGAAGTCACTGGAATTTTTCAAAACCATTGTTCAACCATACCGCAAGCAGATAAACTACCAGAAACTGCTAAAATATGTTCATTATTTAGGGTTTCCACCAAAGTTAATGTTGGAAATAAGGACAACCACAAATTCTGCTGACATGTAATGGAAGGATGGCAGGGGGTGAGAGTATTACAAGATAAATCTAAAGACGTGAAATGTTTATTAGGCAACTGCAGTTTGAACTAAAATGTTGAGACTTACTCCCCTAATGTTTTACTTGTTTCTTTGATGTGTGCAAATTAAGTTTCCGTTGCATTGAGGGATATCGTGATAAAATGGAACTACTCAGGGTAAAGGCCCTGCATTTATATGTGGCAAGTGGCGGAGCATAATGAATCTATTTGCATTCAGAGAAAGAAAAGAATAGTTGTAGCTACTGCTACATTCAAACTGGTCATTTCAGGAACAAATTGGTTCTTGATGAAGAGTTGGGATTTTTCCAGCAGCTACTTTCAATATGATTTGCATTTGAGTAGGTTGGTTTCAACTGAGCTCTGTGTCTTCCTTGAGGACTTTCTGGATAGTGTTGCTACTTCCGCAGGCTTTTATCGTTTCATTGTTTTCCATCATTAGGCAGCTGGAAGATTTCCAGTTCTATTTTACATTCATATAGATAAGGAAAGTTTTATAAAAAACATCTTAGCCAAATAGTAGAGAAAAGAAAGCTTGTGAGCTTCCTGACATCATTCGCTCCTGAATTATTTGGTTTTGTTCTGCAGTCAGAATTGGGTGTTTGTTCAGATCGGAATACTTCAGGAATATCCAGTTAGAAGGAAATTATTTATTTGGTTTAAACATTGCTCTTGTGTGCTTGATCGCAAGATTTTTTGAAACCTAGTATTGTGTTCAGAAATTAAGGATAACATGAGGGTAATATGTAGCTTAAACTACATATTATCTCATAAATTCTAGTATTCTTCTTACAGTTTGGTCCATTACTGTCATAAATTGAAGTTGACGGCAGCAGAACATACTCCTACATCAGTTATTAAGTCTGGGATTGATACATTTTTGTTAAGCAAAGTATTAAGGGGTAAGGATCAAAGACAGATATATAGATTTAGACCACAGTTCAGCCATGATCTCACTGAATGGTGGAACAGGCTGAAGGGACTGAATCCCATTCTTATGTTCCTATGTACCATGTTCCAGTGTACTTTAAGAGAGAATTTCAGCATTGTTCTCCAATCTCCTGCTGTCATGTCAGTAGAAACTCTGGAGAAAGTTTTTTAAATTCATTACTAGGATGTGGGCATCACTGGCTGGTTCAACATTTATAGCTCATCCTTAATTGCCAAGGGGACAGGTAAAGATCAGCCATATTGCTGTGGATCTGGAGTCACATGTTCGGCCAGACTAGGTAAGGATGGCAGTTTCCTTCCCTAAAGAACATGAGTGAACCAGATATATTTTTCCCAATAATCAACAATGGTCACCATTTGACTCTTAATTCCAGATATAACTGATCAGATCCTTAGAACATTACCAAGGTCTCTGAATTAATATGCTAGTGGTAATGCCAGTAGGTCATTGCCTACTGGGGAATGGGGTTCATCTTCCATTGAATTGACGGAACAAGTTTAAGAGAGCTAAATCAAAGTCCAAGCATTTGTATTTTCAAATATTTTCAAAATGCAATTTAAAATTCTCCGTTAAAGGCATAAGTTGGGATGAAGATCTCATGCCGACAAAAAGTGAAAACTTTACTAAATATCAGCAAGTATTGAGATGTGAAATGGTTCAACCCAGCAAGGTTAAATTGTCTTAAACTGACATAGACATGTAATGAAAATCTTTACTGATTTCCTTTTCTCTGAAGGTGCCAACCTGATGAAGATAAGGTCCCCGAGATCCAAGTTCAGTTCTGCTTGACTTAGCTCAGAGAAAGCTACCAAATTATTTAACAGTGAGGCAAATTGCATCTAGTGACCTTGGCAGCTGCCACAAAGGCATGGTGGGGAAAGACCAAAGAATAAGGGGGGGGGGGGGGGAGGTGACATTCAGCAATTAGGCCCCGCTGTCACCTCAGCTATAGGCCAAGAGGTTGTCTGTAAATATAGAGTATGGTCGACCTCAAAGACCTAATTCAACGTCTGTAAATAAAAAAGAGTATAGATCTGAGCAGGTTCATTAACTCTCCATATACCAAAGATTTATTGTCTATGAATAAAGTATATTTTTGAATTTTAAAAAAAATAATCTAGTGTCTTTATAGCAGGTCATCAATTGCATACACTTTTGAGTGATGTTTTTCATTACTCGGCTGAGCATACCATAGCCAATTATAGTGGCTGCACATCCAAACGATCAGCTAGGTTAACAAAGGCTGAGAGCAAAGCTAGCTGTCCAGCCTACATGTCCTTCCTCATTGAGCATCATACTTCTCAACGGAGCCAGCTCAGTAACTGAAGGCAAGAGACCTTGAAAAAAATCAGTAATTAAAAATTGAATCATATTTCTTCTCCTTTGGCAGTTTCTGTGGCATTGTTGATGGGCAGCAGCATATCCAGAATACAGGCCGCAGACCCTGTATGCAGAAGGATTAAGGGAAATTGAAGCTTCTAGTATGCTGGTTAATTAGGTGAGATGAGAGTTGGGTGCTAGAAAAGCACAGCAGGTCAGGCAGCATCCAAGGAGCAGGAGAATTGATGTTTCTGGCAAGACCCCTTCATCAGGAATTAGTTGAGCCCAGTAAGCAATGGGAGTGGACCATGTCGGCCTTAGAAATAGGCCATTTTGAGCAATATTTGGCAGAACTGCTTCAGCTCAAGCATATGAATAGTTTGCTGGGTAGAGTTTGTTCAGGGAACACACAGGCCATGTTGAACATGGTCTGTCTGGATAGTTTACAGGACAAAAGGACTGTGTGTACAAATCATTTAGGTGAGATCATGGCTGATCTGTGGTCTAACTCTATTTTCCATGCCACAACATGCGCCTGGGCAAACACTGTCATTCTGGAGCTGTCCTGCAGTGTTCCTGACATTTGCCCCAGTCAAGGCAGGCTGGTGAAATGATAGGCAGGGACTTGGAGATCCTGCTGGACAGGCTGGTGCACAGGTGGGATGTCTTCTAACCCCCAGTTCTAGCAGTGGAAATCACAACATCAGGCCATGCCAGCCTGTTCCAAAGGTGCTACCAGGGTAAGTGCAGTTTCCGCCACTTGGAGGAGGGCACCTCAATACATAAAGATGGTCAATGACCTTTTCTACCATGCCAGCGTAAATGCTATCATCTTTACACTGATACCCTACACTCACTCTGACTCTGTTCCTGGACCCACCTCCCAACAAGGCTCGTGCTAAACCACTGTTGTTATTACTCACAACACCTTCATGCTGAATGAGGAGATCAAAGACTGGCCTGCAATTGTGTGCCATTCATTTTAATTGTGGAGCTGACAGAGTTGTCTGCACTGATAAAATATTCATTTGAGGAATGGAATATTCAAGATGATAATGGCAAAGTGTTGAGGGTGATTGGAATAGCACTGAGAAAGGGAAACACTCCTGCCATGACTCCATGCAACATTTTGAAATGACTTTTTCTTTAAAAGAAGCCTTTGGAGCATCTTCCAGAGAATGTATTAGAATTTCGAGTAAAGAGAGGCCAAAACCAGTGTAAACACATTCTATATTAATGGGGCTTAATGCCTGTTTCACAGGCAGAATATTTCTTGAGTTTACTTTGAGTGTGGGCCATTGATTCTCCAATGGCCCACACTGCTCTCCTTCATAATGCCTTATGCACTTTAACTAAGACAGACTCGCGTTAAATCTGAGAGCCAAGATCTTTTAGTTTCTGAGTTGCTAGTTATTTTCACCTTTGGATTAAGAGGTGGAAACTGTTCATGTTTAAGTTTGCCTTTTTAAAAGTCAGACTTCAGCATGTTTTCACAATGTCCTTTAACACTTTGCCATATGATCATTGCCCAATCTGCCTATTTAGATAACACAGTTTGAAGAGAAGTGAGATTCTCTCACTCATTCAAAGCCCCCACAAGTCAGGTTAACTGGTCATTAATTATTTATTTTTATGGACCCTTACTGCGCACATTTGGCTGTCATTTTTACATACATTTAAGTTGTAACTAATTATATGTAAATATTATATTCAGATTTGTTGAGCCAAACAAAGGCTAGCATTCTTTGTTTTTGCTCACTAACGTGGGTACAATTCATATCCTGTGGAAAAGAAAGTACTGCAGAATGTGCAAATAATGACAGCACAGAGACTGAGTACACGTTATTTTTCTTTCACAGCTTTCAAGTATAATGCACAAAGCTTAATAGATCTTGTGATGAATGGCTTATGGAAACTGAGGCCAGCAACTGCGGACTGGAATATTACTTCTTTGTTGTGGATATTGATTGCCACCAAGAAAACCCATGAAGAAGGATAGTTGTTTACTAATAGATAGCAGGTGAACTTCCTCAGAGATCCTCTGTTCTGCTGCAGAAATTCAAGGGGAACCTTCCTCACATGTGTAACACATTCCTGCTAAAACGATACTAGTGAAAAAGGAGAAATCCTGAAGAAATTCTGAGAAATTATGTGAATAAGAAAGCACATGATTTATCTCTGATTTTTCTGCTTACCCATTGCACTGTTGGAACTTCTTTCATCTTGATTTCAAGAGGAGAACACCTTGCATTGATGATGGCTTAGAAAGATATATTTACAGGGTAAGATGAAGTAGATTGAGAAGTGGCTCCTTTGGAGTATAAATACTAGCATAGACCAGTTCAGCCGAATGGTTTCTTTCTGTGCACTAGTCTCTGTATAATAACCTGGATACCATTGTGCTACATTATGAAAAGGTATTTTGTCTCTTTATGGCCATGAAGCAAGTCACTGTTCTAGGAAAGTTTCTTATGAAGAAAAAGAACCTTCTTTATTTTATTGAGAAAACTTAATGAAGGAGCAACTCAGTCATGTTGGAAAACAGTAGATGTAGACACAAAGGCAAAGAAATAGTTAACAGATGATTAATGTTAAATCAGAAGGAAAACAGTCACGGAGACAGTGGGTGACACGGTGGCTCGGTGGTTAGCATAGCTACCTTACAGCACCAGGGACCCGGATTCAGTTCCACCCTCAGGTAAATGTCTGTGTGGAGTTTGCACATTCTACTCATGTCTACATGGGCTTCCTCTGGATGCTCCAGTTCCCACCCACAGTCCAAAGATGTGCAGATTAAATGGATTGGCCGTGCTAAATTGCCTATAATATCCAGGACTGTGCAACCAAGGTGGATTAGTCATGGGAAATGCAGGGTTAGAGGCATAAAATAGGTGGGTGGCTCTGGATGGGATGCTATTTAGAGGGTTGTTGTGGATTTGATGGGCCGAATGGCCCGCTTCTACACTGTAGGGATTCTATGATTCTAATAATGTTCAGATGCTAATATTGCGGATGAACATAATGAAATGGCAGATTTAGTGAAGGACTTAGAGTCAACCTTCACAGTAAATGAAAAGGATAATATACCTAGATGGTCCAGGGAAGTTAGTAATGAATCATGGAATGGAACTCACTAAAGTTAACATAAGCAAGAAAAGAGTATTAGAAAAAGTAATAGTAATGAAGAGTGGCAAATCCCTAGGATCCGATTGTTTCCAGTCCACAATAAATGCTTCACCCATAACCTTCCAAATCGTTTTGAATAAACAATTGTATATTTGACTAGAAAATTATAAATGTAACTTAATTGTTTAACAGTATTGAGAGAGAGGGAAAGAAGAGAAAATTATAGACCTGTATAGAGAGAAACAAAATTAAATGGTTGGATTCTGAGGTGAGGATTTTGAACCACAGAAACTGAAAAGCACTAAAAATAGCATTACCAACCAACATGCTAATTTCCCAGCTCTAACCCTTCTCCAGGCTACTTTCCAGCACTGGCGTGGAGGTGAAGAGGCCTGGGGATAGTTTAGCAGCCTGGAGCCAGCCTCTACAAACCACTGACTCGTGCAGCAGGGAACCTTAGATGCTCTCCATATATGGTTGGTAATAGCTGCAGGTACAGCTAACGTTCTGAAGGGTTTTCCTCACACACACTACTCCAACCACACCCTTCCCATCACACTCTGGCCTATGGTGGTCCTGCTAAAAAAGGCTTTTTTTCTATGTGAAATTTGAAATATTTTAAGTCAGGGGACCTCCATTTTGGGGTACCCTTTTCCCCAATTAGGTTGCCATGACATCCTGTTTCTGCTTTCAAGTTGGAATGTCTGTTTTGGCAGAGGCTCCAATCAGTTTGGTACTATTCCAAAAATTACCTTAACTGTGGCCAGTGACCAGGAACACAGGTGTCTCAGTAGCTCCCACCTCTGACAGTGGAGCTACTGACCTTTTTGGAGTCCACTCACCTGCCATTTAATAGAATGGCATTTCTAGAGGTGGTCCACCTCCTCCAGAATTGTCCTCTGGGCAAGACGCTCTCATTAGTGGGTTCCAACTCACTTTTCAGCCCAATGCTGGGATATGGGACCCAAAGTCCTGTTTGAAGAATCCCAGTCATAAAAAGAATAAAATAGCCAATCACCTTAGTGATACAAACCATATATAGAGGGAAATAAGACATTGTGCTTGCTCCAAAATATGAGGGAGGTGCTACAGCGTCTCCAGACTTGTTAAAAACAGAAATGTCCCTGTGGCTCATATTTGGACTGCTCCTTGTTCTCTCCATGTTAAGGTGTTGTCCACTGATAGGAATTAGCCCACTGAAGTTGGTGATGTAGACTAATGTCAGGAGAAATTGGGGTTTGAAAGGAAAGAATATAACGCAGAATGTTGGAGACATTCTGTTTTCTTGCACCCTAGCTCATGCTTTTTTAAAGGGTGGAAAATTTCCCATTGACAAGTGATGAAACAGAAAATCTTAGGTCATCTTGAGTTTCAGGAACATGACAAGTAAATGGTTAATTTTCTCACTGGATTATAAGTATGTTTGACATTTTAAGGACATTGGATTCATCCTTCAAAAAATTGATATTTAAATACATTTAACTGGGGTAAGACATTAATTAAAAGCTGCAGGGTCAACTACAAAACTCAATAATTTATGTTTAAATCTTTTGCACATTTGGTACTGTCAGTCCGTTTTCCACTCAAAGCGCAAAAGCCATTTTTTACAACATTAAAAATAAATTACAATGTAATGTTAAAAGGAAAATGTATTTCTATTTATATAGTGGCTTTCATATATCTTTCATGATGAATAAGTCACTGTTTGTGTAATCACTTCTTCCAGGCACAAATTTGGTAGCCAATTGGTTCATGGCATGCGTGAATAACAGCAACTGAGATCAGTGAATTGTTGAGGGGTAGATATCGGCTAGATTACCGAGACAATTCCTAAGATCTTCTGATAACACCATGACATCTTTTCCTTCTACCTGACAAAGCCCTCCATTATCATCACACTCAATGAGTATTCCTGGTCTCTCGCCCTGAGTACTGCACTGAGACATCTCTTTAGATTATGTACTGAGTTCTCTACTGAAGTTTGAACCAATGAAACTTTCCATGATTGGAATGGTAGTTCAGTGCAGCAATGTACTAGTGTCCTGATAATGGACACAGTGTACATGGCTCTTTCTTCCCTGACATCTTTCAGAATGAAAATCAGAGACCAAACGCTAGGTATTCACTACTGAGGGAGGTAATCCAAGTTCGTTTAAAAGCCCTCCCATCACATCATACAGTTTTTTGCTCTGGGAGAGAAGCAGGTATAGGATGGAATTAGTTGATCCTTTATCCATGCCAGTATATCACCCATAATACCATGCAGTTTTTAACTTGCATTGTAAATTTTTGTATGACACAATCAAAACTCGCTGAACAGCTCCACGTGAATATTTTGGCAGAAATCTAACCTTTGGAGAAGAAGGAGCTGTTTTACTCTGCAGTAAAGAGTATCTCAAGCCTGAAGATGGGTAGTTTATTTCTAATTTCCATACAGTAAGCGGTAACTTTTATTCATTAAATTAAAAAAAGTGTGAATGAGTCACCCTGTGCCTCCCGTAAACAAAATACCTGGAGAAACAACATCAAGAAGCAGCATTCTAATCAGCATCAGGATCATCCCAGCAAACCCTGTGCATAGGGATTACTGAACTGCCTTCCTAGTCTTTCCCTCTGCCCATAGCGTCAATGTTTATTTTCTGCCATCTCCGCTTTGTATGTATTTGTATTGGGAGAGTTTATAAGTAGGGTATTGTTTAATTGGTAGAGATATATGTCGACAGTTCCTAATTTTTTTATCTGTAGCTAGAATCTACTTATTAAGTACAGAAACCTGGTCCATGCTTTCTGTCCACATGGATCCAGAAGGTAAGTAAAGTTGAGAATTTTGAATGCTTTTCAAAATCTTTAACTATTGTGATGATTCTGGGAATAGCAGACTTGATTTCCAGCACACAATGCCAATGAGGCATGATACCATGCCAAAGGATTAGGTGACATTTTGTGAAGAACTTCCTCAGCTTTTTCCAAGTGTTTGATCAGCATTATAATCTTTCTCCAATTGGTGTTGAAAGAGAATGCACTGCTTTTCTCAGATTCCTAGCCAGGAGGCACAACCAGGAGGTGAACTTGATAATAGATTACCATCAGGTCCATTTTTGACATTTCATGATACAAATTATGTGGTAACTGACTGCCTTCAATCCTTGGAATAGTAAATAAAGATCACTCTTATACTCATCCAGGTCTGTGTGAGCATATCTTTTCAGTTACTCCTATGGTGAAGTCAGTTTCTGGGTCCACCAGTGCTAGTGAATTAACACTACATGTGTCCATTAGGGAAGTGGTGGACTTCCAGTCCCTTCAGTTTTACAAGTTGGTCATAATGATCTTTCACTCAGCAGCATACAGCTGATGATATTGTCCAATAGTACAGTGAACAGGAAATTCTGCATGTGCAAGAAAATTCTTCAGTAATACTGAAGCATGAGAATGATGCTCTGCCTTTGTATGAGATTTGTGAAGATATTTTGTCTAGTGTTCCAGAGAAATGGAGAGCAGCCACAGCAAATAATGCTGAAGTTCCTCTCAGAATGTTTTGCAGTTACTCCTCATGCAGTCCTCACAGATGCGAAGTCTGGAGAGATTTCAATTGAGTTGGTGCAGTTCTTGTGAAAGTGTTTTGAAGAAGTGAATCTAAACTTTGCAGCCTTCATGATGATTCACACCACACTTCATCCTGAACTTGAAAATACAGTGCAAGAACCTGAAGATGTCGTTGTCATGCTGTTGCAGTTGAACAGTGATACTTCCCCATTCTTTTTTGATGGTGCAACTTCATTTGGCTGTCTTTCATTGTCAGAAGGTAGCGTGAAAGGGATAAATCTAATTGAAGTGCAGTCAAGTGAAAATGGTACATCTTTGATGAAAACCCACACACCTTTGTTCTGATGTGCAGCCCACTGGAAAATAATTCTTTCAGTGCGATGAGTTTTGGGATACTGACCTACTCTTTTCATTTCAGCTGCTGAAAGTACAATCCTGAGCAAAACTTTTTGTCATTTTTTCCTTTGCCGTTTTGAATGGTCAGATCAGGAAGAATTGTGGAATCTCCACAGTGCTTGAATGTATAAATCATGCCCTTTGGCAGAGCTGATGGTGTGTAAATCCATTCATATTTAGGGGAATAGCTTCAATTAAACATTTAAATAAATAATGTTACAAAACTACTTTGTTAGTAATTTGGACATTGAGACAGTATTCAAAGGAGATGTAAAGATCAGATTTAATGAATATGCAGATGAGCTCTGAGTTAAGTTGTATTAGCGAGTTTTGAAAAGATTTGTAGGTCAGGTTGAGGTTCTGGATGTAGGTTTGCTCGCTGAGCTGGAAAGTTCATTTCCAGACATTTCGTCACCCTACTAGGTAACATCTTCTGTGGGCCTCTGGGTGAAGCACTGCTGATAATTCATGCTTTCTATTTATATGTTTGGGTTCCTTTGGGTTGGTGATGTCATTTCCTGTGGAAAACAACACATACGGACCAAATATTGAACTACAGAAGCAATCACCTCAATATCCACAAACGAAGCTGCATCAGAACATCATTCCAACGGGCCAACACACACTGCAGCACAGAGGAACTACTCAGAGTAGAGGAAAATCACCTATACTGTGTATTCAAAAAGAATGGGTACCCAATCAATACAGTCCACAAATTTCTCAGCAACAGGCCCAAACAAGCAGACAAAACACGTCCAGAAACCCCAGCCACTCTCCCCTACATCAAAGACATCTCAGAAATGACTGCTAGACTACTCAGACCCCTTGGCATCATGGTAGCCCACAAACCCACCAACACACTAAAACAGCAGCTAATGAACTTGGAAGACCCTATACAGACAGCAAGCAAAACTAATGTCATTTATAAAATACTGTGCAAGGTCTGTAACAAACATTAAATTGTAAAAGCAGGCAGAAAACTAGCCACCAGGATCCATGAACATCAACGAGCCACAAAACGACATGACCCTCTCTCAATTGTATTCTTACAAACAGATGAAGAACACCACTTCGACTGGCCAACACATCCATCCTAGGACAAGCCAAACAGAGACATGCACGAGAATTCCTAGAAGCATGGCATTCCAACCGGAACTCTATCAACAAACACATTGAATTAGACCCCATCTACCAAACCCTGAGAAAAAGAACAGGAAATGACATCACCACAGGAAATGGTGTCACCACCGGAAATGACATCATCATCCCAAAGAAACCCAAACATATAAATAGAAAGCATGAATTATCGGCAGTGCTTCGCCCAGAGGTCCGCTGAAGCTGTTACCTCGTAGGGTGACAAAACATTTGGAAATGAACCTTCCAGCTCAGCGAGCAAACCTACATTCAGTAAGCTGTATTGTCACTGTGACCTCAGTAGTCATGGAGTTAGTATCCTGCCGAAGTTTGGAACATGTATAGCAAGAGAACCTTGCAGTGTAGCCTTACCATAGTCTATCAATAAACATTGTTTAACACAAATCTGGATGTCGATTCTGTGTGTGAAGATCTAACGGAGCCACATTAATGCATATTACAATATAAAGACCACTCTTCTTCCTGCTCTGGCTAAAATACAGGATTTCTGTCAAACTGGCTTTGCAATATATTTGAGGGTCATTCTGGTTATAAATTAATAAAATAACCTTACTAAATTTTGTTGTTCAAAGTTAAAAATCACACAACACCAGGTTATAGTCCAACAGGTTTAATTGGAAGCACACTAGCTTTCGGAGTGACGCTCCTTCATCAGGTGATGAAGGAGCGTCGCTCCGAAAGCTAGTGCTTCCAATTAAACCTGTTGGACTATAACCTGGTGTTGTGTGATTTTTAACTTTGTACAGCCCAGTCCAACACCGGCATCTCTGAATCATAAATTTTGTTGAGTTTGCAATTGGATACATTTAATACTTTCTAGCTTCACTTTGAAAATTGGGCAGGGAGAAAGACGATGGTAAATTCTAACATAACAGAATTGCTTGGGAGTCTGAAGTCCAAATCCCTGTATATAGCAGTTGGTACGTAGGAAAGTAATTTTCTCTTGCATTTCCTTTGATCTCTTCACACACGAATGTTCTTCCTTTGCTGCTGTCAACTAGCTGCTTAGATGTGTATGAAGGGAACCAATCTGGCTTATTGACTGAAATCAAGAGCTCAAAGCCAGGAAAAATTATAAGTGCAAAACAATATATTGGTTATGCTAAAGCCTAGCTACCCGATGAAGCAACAGTGCTGCGAAAGCTTGTACTTCCAAATAAACCATTGGACTGTAATCTGGTGTTGTGTGATTTTTAACATTATGCTAAATGCCAGTGTTGTTGCAATTGATTTTCCCCACTATTGCTTTAGCCCCCATCTAAATCAACTTCAAACTGCTTTTCCAGATACATTCAGTTGTTGTCTAACTCATACTGTTACTTACATTATGATCTCGATTATTTTAATTTCATTTTTGTATTTCAGTTGTATTTCAAACTGCAGAACGCTTTGACTTCACAGAATTGTGACTTTACATGGGGTGATCTTTATCACAAACATGTACTAAATTAGTTATTAGATCTATATATTTCAATTAGGACACTCGTGAATACTAGTAAACTTACTTGTTCTCTGGAGCAGAACATTTAATTGCTTTTAAATAAATAGGTACAGAATACTAAAGATTTTTAATAGATTTATCTGAATGGATTTTAGAGTCATAGAGTCATAGAGAAGTACAGCATGGGAACAGCAAAGGTCCAACCCCTTCATGCCAACCAGATATCCCAACCCAATCTAATCCCACCTGCCAGCACCTGGCCTATATCCCTCCAAACCCTTCCTATTCATATACCCATCAAATGTTGCAATTGTATCAGCCTCCACCACATCCTCTGGCAGTTCATTCCATACATGTACCACCCTCTGTGTGAAAAAATTGCCACTTAGGTCTCTTTTATATCTTTCCTTTCTCACCCTGAACCTATGCCCTCTAGTACTGGACTCCCCCACCCCAGGGAAAATACTTTGTCTATTTATTCTATCCATGCCCCTCATAATTTTGTAAACCTCTATAAGGTCACCCCTCATCCTCCGATGCTCCAGGGAAAACAGCCCCAGCCTGTTCAGCCTCTCCCTATAACGCAAATCCTCCAACCCTGGCAACATCCTTGTCCATCTTTTCTGAACCCTTTCAAGTTTCACAATATCTTTCCGATGGGAAGGAGACCAGAATTGCACACAATATTCCAACAGTGGCCTAACCTGTCCTGTACAGCTGCAAAATGACCTCCCAACTCCTGTACTCAATACTTTGACTAATAAAGGAAAGCATACCAAATGCCTCCTTCATTATCCTATCTGCCTGCGACTCCATTTTCAAGGAGTTATAAACCTGCACTCCAAGGTCTCTTTGTTCAGCAACACTCCCTAGGACCTTACCATGAAGTGTATAAGTCCTGCTAAGGGTTGCTTTTCCAAAATGCAGCACTTTGTATTTATCTGAATTAAACTCCATCTGCCACTTCTCAGCCCATTGGCCCACCTGATCAAGATCCTGATGTAATCTATGGTAACCTTCTTTGCTGTCCACTACACCTCCAATTTTGGGTGTCATCTGCAAACTTACTAACTATACCTCTTACGCTCACATCCAAATCATTTATATAAATGATGAAAAATAGTGGATCTAACTCAATCAAGTTTGTGAGACATGATTTCCCATGCACAAAGCCATGTTAACTATCCCTAATCAGCCCTTGCTTTTCCAAATACATAGACATCCTATCCCTCAGGATTCCTTCCAACAACTTGCCCACCACCTACGTCAGGCTCACTGGTCTATAGTTCCCTAGCTTGTCCTTACCACCCTTCTTAAACAGTGGCACCATGTTAGCCAACCTCCAGTCTTCCGGCACCTCACCTATGACTATTGATGATACAAATATCTCAGCTAGAGGCCTAACAATCACTCCCTAGCTTCCCACAGAGTTATAGGGTACACCTGATCAGGTCCAAGGGTTTTATCCTTCTTTATGTATTTCAAGACATCTAGCACTTCCTCCTCTGTAATATGGACAGTTTCCAAGATGTCACCATCTATTTCCCTCCATTCTATATCTTCCATGTCCTTTTCCACAGTAAATGTGATGGAAAATACTCGTTTAGTATCTCCCCCATTTTCTGCGGCTCCATACAAAGGCCGCCTTGCTGATCTTTGATAGGCCCTATTCTCTCTCTAGTTACCCTTTTGTTTTTAATATATTTGTAAAATCCCTTTGGATTCTCCTTAACACTATGTCCCCTTTTTGCCCTCCTGATTTCCCTTTTAAGTATATTCCTACTGCCTTTATACTCTTCTAAGGATTCACTCGACCTATCCTGTCCATACCTGACATATGCTTCTTTCTTTTTCTTAATCAAACTCTCAATTTCTTTAGTCATCCAGCATTCCCTTTACCTACCAGCCTTTCCTTTCACCCTGCCAGGAATATACTTTCTCTGGACTCTCATTATCTCATTTCTGAAGGCTTCACATTTTCTAGCCGTCCCTTTACCAGCGAACATCTGCCCCCAGTCAGCTTTTGAAAATTCTTGCCTAATATCATCAAAATTTTCTCCAATTTAGAACTTCAACTTTTAGATCTGGTCTATCCTTTCCATCACTATTTGAAATCTAATAGAATTATGGTTGCTGGCCCCAAAGTGCTCCCCCACTGATACCTCAGTCACCTACCCTGCCTTATTTCCCAAGAGTAGGTCATAGGTAAATCCACATACTTAATCAGAAAATTTTCTTGTACACACTGAACAAATTCCTCTCCATCTAAACCCTGATCACTATGGCAGTCCCAGTCTATGTTTATAAAGTTAAAATCCCCTCCCATAACCACCCTATTATTCTTACAGATAGCTGAGATCTCCTTACAAATCTGTTTCTCAATTTCCCTCTGACTATTAGAGGGTCTTTAATACAATCCCAATAAAGTTATCATCCCTTTCTTATTTCTCAGTTAATCGCATTTCTCATCCATATATATATATGTATGTGTGGGACAAGGGAAGGTAAAGGTGATGGCTGTCTTCTGATAAAATGTTGAATTCTGTGAGAAGCAGTCAGTCTGGTTCTGTAAATGAGATCAGTGCTAGCTTTTACTTAAAAATTCATTGCACATTGCACATACCCACTTTTCTAATAAATTGTGAAAAATTTCAAAGCAAACATTGGAAAGCAAATTGAAAAGCAGGTTTTATGCAATTTTGCAATTGTTGAAAGTATTTCTTTATATTATCATTAATAAAGCTTTTTTTTATAACTTGCATTTACATTAAAATAAAACTTGAAAAACCTCTGCAATGGAGGCCTGGTTGTACCCTGCAAAACTTGACAGTATTGGACAGTAATAGTGTAGGTGGTACAACATACTTATGTTCCACATGCAGAAAGGATACTGTTAAAATGATTGGAAGGTACAGCTGTCTGGTGTGAATGGAATTAGTGGGGCTGGATTTTGCCATCAGTGTAACTCCCAAGTGTCATAACTGGTACTGTGCCACTTCCACTCTCACTTTACTTTTTTCCACACGAGTATTGGGAAAGCTTTTCACTGGTGAAACTCACCATCAGTTGATGATTCTACAATTACAGGCAAGCTATGCAAGAGTCCCTGGGTCAAACAAGAAGACTTTGGGTCAGGGCCACCACTTTCCTGACCAGCTCCATTTAGTTCATTTAAGACTTGAGAACTAATACATGTTTTTCAAAATTAGATTTCACTGCCAAATATTTCACATTACATTGGTTTCACTTTATTCACATGTGCAGCATCATTATTTGTTAAGGTTAACCTAGTTAGAGAGCTATATGTACATCCTTATGACGAGTACATGTTAATTGTTTGAGGAGAATTAAGGACATTTCCATAAGACCGTTAAGACATCGGAGCAGAAATTAGACCATTCAGTCCATTAAGTCTGCTCTGCCATTCAATCTTGGCTGTTAATTTCTCAACTCATTCTCCTGCTTTGTCCCTGTAACCCTTGATCCTCTTGACAATCAAGAACCTTTCTATTTTAAATATACTCAATGACCCAGCCTCTACAGCCTTCTGTAGCAGTAAATTCCATACATTCACCACTCTTTGGCTGAAGATGTTTCTCCTTACCTCTCTGTGGCCAGCTTTTGAAAATTCTTGCCTAATATCATCAAAATTTTCTCCAATTTAGAACTTCAACTTTTAGATCTGGTCTATCCTTTCCATCACTATTTGAAATCTAATAGAATTATGGTTGCTGGCCCCAAAGTGCTCCCCCACTGACACCTCAGTCACCTCCCCTGCCTTATTTCCCAAGAGTAGGTCAAGTTTCCCTTTACTCTATGGCTGTGCCCTTGAGTCCTTGTCTCTCTCCTACCAATAGAAACATCTTCCCAACCCCACTCTGTCCAGGCCATTCAATATTCTGTGTTTCAATTAGATCCCCCCTAATCCTACTAAACTCCATTGAGTATAGACCCAGAGTCCTCAAACATTCTTCATATGTTAAGCTTTCATTCCTGAGACCATTCTTGTGAACCTCCTCTGAACTCACTCCAGGGCTAGTGCATCCTTCCTGAGATATGGTGCAGAAAACTGTGCAAAATACTTTATTACTGAAGAAACAAAGCTTTGTTTTTATGAACTCCCAAGTTATTGATTGTTCCTATCAGTACCCAGTGTTGTACTCCCCACTCTGTGGGACATAGTAGAACTTGTAGGATCAGTTGGCCCTTCCTTCTATGCATTGTAAAGAATATCACCAGAAAATATCATCAGGGTAAATAAAATGCTGCAGGTGAATTCAAAGCCTGTAAGAATTCTGCAAGTAAACACACGTATTTAGACGATGCTAATTATTCCTTGGGCCCTTCAAGTTCCTACATGGAGACTGAGCTCCATGTCCATATTTCTATTGATAAGGCATGTATTCTAATATTGGGTCTGAATGCAGGGTAAACCCTGTCGTAATCACTTGGAAGCCCTGGCCACAGTTTTTCATTATCCCAGCATTTAATTTGCTGCTTTTGAGGCTTCCATTCCATTAAAGGATGGCGACCTGCCCCTAAGAGCTGGCAGCAAATATCAGACAGCTGATATTTCAGCAGCGACAACAGCGCCATCTGGAGCAGTGGACACTTTTCAAATTGCATGTAAGCACCTCCGCCCTCAGACCCCACCCCTCCAACCGCAACAAGGACAGAACGCCCCTGGTGCTCACCTTCCACCCTACCAATCGTCGCATAAACCAAATCATCTGCCGACATTTCCGCCACCTCCAAACAGACCCCACCACCAGGGATATATTTCCCTCCCGACCCCTTTCCGCCTTCCGCAAAGACCGTTCCCTCCGTGACTACCTGGTCAGGACCACGCCCCCCTACGACCCACCCTCCCATCCTGGCACCTTCCCCTGCCACCGCAGGAACTGTAAAACCTGCGCCCACACCTCCTCACTCACCTCTATCCAAGGCCC
>NC_057725.1:36819142-36847465 GCF_004010195.1 Chiloscyllium plagiosum
TCTCCTTTTCCACCTATCCACTCCACTCTCTCCTCCCTGACCTATCACCTTCAACTCCTCCCCCACTTACCCATTGTACTTTATGCTACTTTCTCCCCATCCCCACCCTCCTCTAGCTTATCTCTCCTCACTCCAGGCTCACTGCCTTTATTCCTGAAGGGCTTTTGCCCGAAACGTCAATTTTGAAGCTCCTTGGCCCCCACTCACCCATTGTACTTTATGCTACTTTCTCCCCATCCCCACCCTCCTCTAGCTTATCTCTCCTCACTCCAGGCTCACTGCCTTTATTCCTGAAGGGCTTTTGCCCGAAACGTCAATTTTGAAGCTCCTTGGATGCTGCCTGAACTGCTGTGCTCTTCCAGCACCACTAATCCAGAATCTGGTTTCCAGCATCTGCAGTCATTGTTTTTACCTCTATCTCAAGGATCAGTCAGGCTCCAGGGAGGAGTGTGAGATCGAGAGATGGTAAGGACATCGGTACTGCGGTGTGACACAGTGATCCAAAGCAACAGGCACTTTACATTTCCTCCTTCCCATGCTAGTTCATGGTCATCCTACCTTCTAGTCCATTCCTGTAAGGTCAGTAAAATTCAGCCTGATGACTCACCTAGTCTTGTCTCTTCCCACAATGTAATTTGGTTGGAAGACAATGGCTGCTTCTCTTTCAGCTTTGCTTGGCTCTCAATGCTGAATCCAAGTTGTCAATCTCACAATGTCACGATTGCACTGAGAACTTTGGTTAGATAACAAAACTAATGTTGAGTATGTTCACATTGATATGATGTGGTTGAGTCCAGCATGCAAACACAATTAGAAAATATTCAACTTAAATCTTTGCTTAGAGTATTGGAAGAACTGATTGAAAACTATTTTAATGTGAAAGGTTACTTCATGAAACTTTCTAAACAACAGGTTGGACAACCATGGCCTGTGAGCTTGTATGGTGGAGGTATAATTGTGTTTTTCTTTCTCATTCATTTACCATTTATCACCCATGGAGCATTTGAGGAGCAGGAAAGTTGATGAAGGGCTTATGCCTGAAACATTGACTCTCCTGCTTGTTGGATGCCACCTGACCTGCTGTGCTTTCTCAGTGCCACCCTTTTTGACTCATTTATCACCCATCCCTAGTTGCCCTTGAGAAGGTCGTGGAGAGCTGCTTTCTTGAACTGCTGTTATTGGTATCCAATTGTTGTAGGTAGGCCCCAATGCTTTTAGGGAGGGAATTCTAGGGCCCAGCAACACTGAAGGAACATAAATACATTTCCAAGTCAGTATGATGAGTGACTTGAATAGGAACCTGTAGGTGGTGGTGTTCCATGTATCTGCAGCCTTTGTCCTTCCATATGGTAGTGGCTGTGGGTTTAGAAGTTTCTGCATGACTGAAATGGTCAAAACAAGTCATAACAGCAGCTGGAATTTAGGACAGCACACTTTACAAGTTGTATGTGAATAGGAGGAATAGCATCCTGAATGTTCATTCAAATATGAGCAATTGGCAAATGTCTTACGGATCCAACAGCTGGTCATCAGTATATGCTGACAGAAGGTTCCAAAAAAGCTCTGCCAATTGGTTTGTCCTAATTTTATATTTCATAACTGCAGCCATACAAGGCATTCAGCTTCACTTAGAATAGTGCCAGAATCTCCTCAAAAGCAGTGAATGATAAATTAGAAGGCAAGCATGTGTCCCTAAAACAAAGATGAGAACTGGAATCCTTACAGCAGAGCGCAGAGTTCAAAGGTGAGCATTACTACTTTGGAAGGATCAAATCTTCAAGCATCCTATTTAATGTTACTCATTTTATTCCTGTTACATGCCAGATGATCTTCTCCAGTGCCACAAACCTCTTTGATTCTCTGACTGCATCAGCTTCCAGTTCAGCTCTCCCCCTTGAAATACAAATTTAAATTTACAGTTTCTCCCCTTCTTCCTGTTTTCTCCTCCGAACCATAACCTAGTGCTCAGATTAAAGTCCCAGTCCCACGTGTAAGTGCAAAAGTCATGTACATGTTCTTTGATAGTAACAGGCAAGTCCTTCCTTACCCATGCTAAATTCAATCCAGCCTGCTAATGACAAGCCCAGCCTGTCCTTTAACAACACGAGTCCCTTAAACAATAGGGCTGAAATTTAAAAACAAAATCTGAAGGCTAGTAGAACATCAACTATTACCTCAAGGGAATAAAATGGAGGAAAGATATAGTTTCTGATGTATGGAGCTTGGTCGGATGATATCTGGAGTATTCGGTTTCAAATAGAGAATGTTTACAAAGAATACAGCACAGATTTTTTTGAATAACACAATGACTTAAATGGTTAAATCATGCAATTTGCATGATTTAAAAATAAATGCTGACTTTAAAACTGGAATAGAGGATCTACCTCCTCAGTCAGAAGCCAGGCAGAAAGTATGATGGATAGTGCAGTTGATCAATGTGAGGATGCAATTTTTTGGCAGATGGTCAGGGAGGTCAAGAGACAAGGAATTAGGACAGGTTTCTGTCACCATATTAAACTGCAATGAAGTTTATACAAGCACTGTCAGCAGTAAGAGGTGTTGGCAATTTGGATATCACAGTCACCATTATAACTTCCTTCTAGTCATTTTCCTTTTACTATCTGGGAATGATTTTGGGGATGAAGTGCTTACAAAATACCGCTGGAATTCTTAACTATTTAAATAATTATTTTTCTCTCTGTCAGTTTTTATGTGGAGGATGAAATAATTTTTGAACACCAAGCCTTCCAGTTACTGTGGCTCAAAAGTGTGTGTCTGGCCCAACCAACTTCTAGATTTACAAATACTGCTTGACACACTGTAGTTTCCAGCATTCCATGGTTCTGTTTGAGATTATGTCTTGTCCCCAATCCAGGAACTTCAAAGCTTTAAGGATATAAAATTAAGTTCCCAATGGGTAGAGGGAATCACAAGACGAAACCCACATTAGACAGGGGGAAATCATACAGCCGAATTCTCTTTGGGATCACAGATGAATTCTCATTGGATAGGGAAATCACACAGCTGAATTTTCATTGAACAACAGGAATCACTGAGCTGAGCTCTCATTGAACTGGGGATTCATAGAGCTGAGCTTTCATTTGGGAAGGGAAATCGCAGAGCTGAACTCTAACGGGAGGGATGAATGGAGCTAAGAAGAGGAAATCATAGGCTAAAATGTTTTGTAGTGTGGTGCTGGAAAAGTACTACAGGTCAGGCAGCATCCGAGGAGCAGGATTGTCCTGCTCCTCGGAGGCTGCCTGACCAGCTGCGCTTTTCCAGCACCACACTCTTGACTCGAATCTCCAGCGTCTGCAGTCCTCACTTACGCCTGAAATGTTTGGTAGGTCATCACAAAGCTCGCAGACACTTTCCTTGTAGGTGTGCGGAGGAAGAGTTGTGGTTAGGGGGTTCATAGAACTCAGTCAGCTCTTCAGGAAAAGGAGGTCACAGAGTTCAAATACGTCTTGGGCTTGGGATCACAGAACCCGTCAGTATAGGGGGAAGTGGGTCACAGGCCCATCGTGGGAAAGAGGGGTCACAGAACTCACAAACCCGTTGTGGGGGAGAGAGGTCTTAGAACTGACAGACCCATCGTGGGGAAAGGGGTCACAGAACTCACAAACTCATCAGTGACAGGGTGTCAGAGAATCTAATTCCTCTGGATGGTAGAGAAAAATTGTGTCGAAGAGAGTTCAGCTCTCAATGAGGAGAGGGAATGAGTTCTTAGAAAGCCTCACTTCAGAGTGATGGCGTGGAACCGTCCGAAAGGTACTCAGCAAATTTCCGAGAATCTTGAAAGACAGTCCCTACCTACAGACCCTTCCCTGTGAATAAAGATATTTCTAAATGTCTGTTCAGAACATATACAATCAACTACTGGCGACCCAGCATTTACAAGATAAATGGAATGATATTTACAAATCACAACCATATGATCCAGCTTCACTTAATCAAATCTCCGAATTACTTCCAAACAGAATTGACACCCCAAGTAGTACTCCTGTTGATTTCCTGTCAGGAGACAGATTATTGTACTTTTAATTATACATTTATTGTCAATCAAATAATTACAATTGCTCATTGTAACAAGCCTTCCTTTCACAGCGGATGATTGGCATGTGTGACCTAAGCTGACAGCGTTTTTTTTTCTAGTCCGTGACCTGCCCATCGCGGATTTACTTTAAATGTCACGCTGCAGAAGCCTGAGCAGGCAAGACAGCAAGACGTCAGGCAAGATTGATTCTGAACCATGTCCAACATTTTTAGCTACTGATTTTTGCTTTTATAATTTGAAAGAAATGGCCTCCTGTTGTGTCATTCAAAGCATTTTGCTGTGATGTGCTTGCAGAACACGGTAACAGCCAGTATATATAAATATATATATTATTTATATTATATTGAAGGGGGTTCACAGCATATAAAACATTCCAGTAGGTTTTAAAATTTGCAGCTGTTTTATTATCAATAGATAACATCAGCAACACATCTCTTATAACATTGCTTATGGTATACTATATGGTACATATCTTTGAGGCAAGGAACATGCCATGTCAGAGAGAATATATTGATTGCTAAAGTAGTGTGTAACTTTGTGTCCTTGTTAAGTCTTCAAGGTCTAATTGCTCTGCCTTCCTGAATACAGTTGAAGGTCATTTGCTCGTAGACAGAGTCTAAGATAATCAGAAGTTGAAAGCAGCCAACGAGAAATTGTTCCTTCTTGAAAAAATGACAGCAACTTGAATTCCTGGTGGTGTGAAAACTCCCTGAGTGATTGATGTTTCTAAATCTTTGATACTTGTGGAGCTTACAGTAAAAGGTTGCGCCATGCAATTTTCTTCACTCCTGAGTGTTGTGCTGTATGCAATTCAAGCTGGAGAATTTTAGATCTCCCGATATACCTGAAATATATTTACTTTTCTGTATTCCCAACTATAAGACTCATGGTTTGATTGATCACTGGAAATATGAAGCTGGAGTAGGCCATTTGACCCAGTGATGCTGCATTGCTATTCCATAACATCATGGCTTACTGTGACCATACTTTAAAAGGTTATTTTATCCCCTTTTTTTAGGAGGTTGTAAGGCAGAGGTACCGAACTGGCTACTTTAAGACTACTTAATAAAACAACTTGTGAGGCTTTCAGGTTTTTTTTAAAGCTGGAACAATGGAAGCAGCAGGAACAGATGTGGCCAGCTCTCACAGAACCAGATTTCTAGGTTTTGGTTTATTCGGTAACATCAGAAGCTGTTTTGGGTCTCAAAAGAGTTGAAAGCTTTCGTGAATGTCTCTTGGTTGTGACAGTTCCTGAATTTTCTCTTGATGTTTCTTCATCCTGATTGGGGAACTGTCCATAAGAATCTGTGTCTGAATTTACCTTTTTGCCAAGGGGTGTGTTTATGGGATCTTACTATATTGGAACAGTTAATTAGTAATCGGTACCAAACCTATTATTCAGTTATGTTTTCCAATAGTTATGTTATTCTAAGTTCCTCTTTCTTTTGTTTGTTTGTACTTTAACTATAGTGTTTAAATAAATGGTGTTTTGCTGAATGTCAAGGAAAGGTCATTCTGCTATAGTGTGACACTTGCATTCCTCTGCAACTCAGTACTATTGAAAATCACGCTATGGAAAACTGCTATAGACAATTGTACTGTACATAATCGCTGTAGAAAATAGCTATACCCATTCAGTAGAAAGTTTGCTTTATCCACACAGTTTCCACAATTCATCAATCATGTTATAGCCAATTTGTGTTAACAAAACGCATGTCATACCAGAATGACTAGTCACATCACACCTGGAACATGGCACTTCATATCTACCTGTAAAATAAGAAAAGGTTAGGGTTTCGGCTGTCTTCTTAAAATCTTTTGAGGGGGTCTGGTCTGATCCATAATATTATTGATTGTGGCTTTAAGTCCATATTCCTGACTGCTCCCATTTCACTTGATTCCCCCTTGTTGGCCGAGGCTAATGGTTCACTGATGTTTTATCCATTGTGTCACCACTATGCCCAATCTTTCTCTGGCATAATTGATGTGGTCCATCGTGCATTCTATCCCTCAGACATCTCAGCCTGGTCAAGGAGATGTTAGAGGACCACAGTGAGCGATTGCGAAGAGAAGATGACGCTCCCCAAGACAGAAACTTTATCTCCCAAAAACAGTTGCTTCTTGGACTTCATTAGCACTGGAGGGGTTTCTACCTATCCAGGCAGGTGGCCTTGGATAATTGATCTCTTGCCCATAATCGCTTGATACTTTGTAATCCCAGTGACTCAATACTTTGCAATCCCAATGGCTTGATGCTTGGTAATCCCAGTGGCAGATTTCTATATGCAACCATCAAGATCACTATGGCATGAACTTTTATGCATCCCAAAATCGGCCATGGACCTGGATGATGTCACCCAGACAGAAGTCATCAGAATGACAGGTACTGTCTGGACGACCTTTTCTGAAGGGCAGGACGATACGTATATTTTTGACTAAAGGGCCAACACAAGCATAGAGGGCATTGAGATTTGCTGCCATCAATAGATTCCCTTTGATTAAAGCATCATTGATTGCTACTTGTTGCCTTCATGCAAACAACAGACCTTCCAACCAGATGAGGGGGCTTAGCAGCACGGATGCAGGAGGGATGTGTCACCTTGCAGGCGAATTGAGAATCAGGGACCACGTTTTACAAAGGTATGGTACACCCAAACCAGACAGAGATGATGTAGCCTTTTTTTTCTCAAAGAGGATTGTGAATCTTTGAAACTGTGTTTCTCAGAAGGTTCTGGAAGCAGACCTTCTGAATGTTTGAAGGCAGAGGTAGATTGATTTTTGGTAAGCAAGCATGGGTAAGGTTATCAGGGTATGCAGGAACATGGAGTAAGCAGATCAACCATGACCTTATTGAATAGCAGAGCAGGTTCGCGGGGCCAACTGGCCTATTACTGCTGCTAATTTAGGTGTTCCACATACTGACTGTCCAGCTGGTCTGTCAGCACAGGAAATCCATCTTGTAAGTATGGTCTCAGGCAGCTGTTAGGATTTCTTTGTGCTCCTACGTGCATAGGTGCTATACCTTTTCAGACCAACACCCAGAATCCATGAGTGACAATCTGCTGGATAATAGTTATCCCTGGAAGAGGTGATTCCTAACTCCTAATCCAGTATCTAGTCATGGAAATAGAGAGGTGTTGCAAACAGAGCCATCTATTAACCAGAACCTGAATCAAACAGACCATTATCATTTGAAAGATAGGCTTGTGCTGTCTTGAATGTTTGGGTGGTGTGCTCCAATATGAGTCAAGTGGAATGTCTCACATTGCTGAGCACCCCACAACATGGTCATTGCCAAGAGGATGAAGAGGCACTGATACACCACTGTGCCTTAGCAGAGGAGGAGGAGGAGGAGGCGGCGATGAGCGACCAAAAGCAAAAGGAGGAGAAAAGGATGCTTCTGAGGAACTACACATCCAGATATAATCACAGCCCTCTTGGCAATTGATAGTTCTAATGCAGTTGATTGGTAAACACGATCAATCCAGTAGCTAAATTACTCAGCAAGCACACACATCTGGATAATGCCTTTGTCACCCAAAGACATAAAGTATGGAGAAACCACCCCAACATCACCCTCCACCACAGATCAGGCACCTGGAACAAAGCACCACCCAGGCCCTGTCTCTGCCTGCCCAGCCTTGTTTACAGTCAAAATTAGAGTGGTGCTGGAAAATTAACATTTTGGTCAGGACTGAGGCTGGGATCCTCTAGGGTGGAGAGATAAATGGGAGGGGGGAGGGGAGCTCATCAATTTTCCTGTTCCTCGGATGCTGCCTGACCTGCTGTGATTTTCCAGCACCATTCTAATCTAGACTCTGATCTCCAACATCTGCAGTCCTCACTTTTGCCCAGTCTTGTTTACAGTCCATTCACACCCAGAAGGTGGAACAATGTCATCAAAATATACTATTGTAATAAAAATCAATCAAAGATGATAAGAAACATAAATTCACCCGTGGTGACCCATCAAATACAGCCGAAGGCATGTGTCACAACTGCTCCTGCATAATGCCTCTTCCTGAATAGTTTTGGATGTGATGGAGGCAGCCTGTACCATTCTACTTACAGCCAGCTGACATGACCTTTGCTTCTGTCCACAACTTGGAGATGTTTGTAAGGTATCCTGGCCAGACTCCTGTGCCACCTCATTGCAGGGGCAGTCTCTGGGCAGAGAAAGTGAGGGATGGGGCCTGTCCCATGAGGTGTGGCCTCCTCCTTAAACTCTGAGACAGTGTCAGCCCTGTCATGGTGCTGTTCAGTTCTTCATGAGGATACGGGCTGGAATTTAACTGGCATCCAAGCATGTCTGTCTCCTCAGTGACATTGAGAATTCCAGGTTCCGGAAAATTCTCTTTCAGTACATAACTTGCACCCACTCGGAGAGCTACTGCAAATGGCTTTCCAGGAGGGATCCCCCTCTCTCAGTGGAAGAGCTCATCCTTTCAAATTCCTAAGCCTTCACAGATCAAATGTGCTCCTCCATTGTCTGCCTCTGGAACTGTACAGCCTTGCAGATCTTTGAAAATACAATTTCCTTATTTCTATCTCTACCCAGCACTGGATGACTGTGTCTACCTTTGGTCCTCTGAAACAGATTGCCCACAGCCAACTTTGCCTCAGCCACCTCCTGTTTTCCGGTAATGCCCCGGCATCCCCACTCCCATCCCCACCCCCACCAGAGGAGGCCACTGCCATCTATGTTGCATCACTCTATGGTTTTCCGGCTGCAGACAATGTAGGAGGGATAAGATGATGAAGGAGTTAATGAAAACTGGGATAATTCAGCAGTGCATAGCAATTGTGCACATATGGTGGCGGGTATAATTCAAGCCCTTCATCTGAGGGCGGGGCTGTCAGATGAGCCTCCCCTTCTTGGCTTCGAGGCTCACCATCACTGATGGGGTAATGTGATAGGATGCACACGATCTCCAGTGCTGTCTCCTCCCCGACACTGTGGTTCCTGTGCGTGCCATCTCCCAGGCATTGTGAACACACCTCTACTGGATGCAGAGACAATGAAGCATAAGTAAACTGGCCTTCCACAATTCTCACAGAATGACATTAACCATGAGCTGTTGAAAGTGTTCTCTTCACTTTTCTACCCCACATGTTGATGGCCAATGTTTCCTTGATGCGGCTGAAGCACAATGGATGCCCAGTCTGCTGTCTTCGCTTGTGTTTATCTGTATGCAGAGTTAAAGAGCTGTTACTCCAGTGTCCCAGATCCTTTAAAGCTATTGAAATACTTGTGGCATGAAACTGATATTGACCTACTCATACAGTTACTGCTAACCCCCAGCTATCTCTTGTTGGTCCCCTGGGGGAGGGGAGATATGGTTTTCAGATGCAGGCTAGGAACAAAGCCTCCTGTCTCTCAGCCATGACCTTGGTGAGGATGATCTGGGGGCCCTCCTTACTTGTCTACATGTCCAAAGCTGGCATGGTCCTGATAGGCTTCCTGTGCAGACATTTCTACAGCAAGTGGCAGGTCCAACTACTGTCTGCCTTTTCAAATGGCCCATGAGCTCAATGTCCAGACTCTGGACCATTCTTGACACTGCTCATTAGTCTCTGAATCCCTCTTGGGCTAATTAGCTCATCTACATTTGACAGTTGCATTGTGTATGTGGCACTGATGCAGAGCAAGGCCAGGACCTGGAATCTCTCTTTTGTCGGAGTCTCAGTCTCCTGAGACTGTGAATGCATGCTGTAATTTACCATGAGGTGTTTCATGAGAAATCCACCTGCAATGTATTATAACACCACTATTGCTTTCCTGAATGCCTGGGGAAAAATGATGGAGTCCCTTCAATCCTTCAAAGATATATATTTTTAAATTATCCTGGACTTCTGAGCTTTTGAAGTGCTGAGAGTGGGTAAATTGGAAAACCTAGCAGCAGTCATAGCTGGCATTCCAGGGTAACTGGAAGTGGCTAGTCATGTTTCACAATATGCATTCACTGTATATTAATGACTTGGGTGAGGTTAAAGAGTCTGTGATCAAAATTTGCAGCTGGTACCAGAGTTAGGTATTCTTTCGAATTCTTTCAAGTTCAAAAGCAGCTTCTTGAAAGATCATTAACCTGAAACCTTAACATGGCTCCTCTCTGCCCAAATATTGCTTGACCTGCTATTTCTAACATTTTTTTGTTTTTAATTAAGATTTCTATGGTCTTCATCTACATGGACTTCAGTAAGGCATTCAACAAGGTTCCTCATGGGAGACTGGTTAGCAAGGTTAGATCACATGGAATACAGGAAGAACTAGCCATTTGGATGCAGAACTGGCTTGAAGGTAGAAGACAGAGGATGTTGGTTGGAGGGTTGCCTTCCAGACTGGAGACCTGTGACCAGTGATGTGCCACAAGGATTGGTGCTGGGTCCACTGCTATATAAATGATTAGGATTTATAGGAATGATTAGGATGTGAACATAGGAGGTATAGTTAGTATGTTTTCAGATGGCAACAAAATTGGAGGTTTAGTAGACAGCGATGAAGATTATCTCAAAGTGCAACAGGATTTTGATCAGATGGGTGAATGGGACGAGGAGTGGCAGATGGAGTTTAATTTAGATAAATGTGAGGTGTTGCATTTTGGAAAGGCAAATCAGGGCAGGACTTATACACTTAATGGTAAGGTTCTGGGCACTATTGCTGAACAAAGAGACATTGGAGTGCAGGTTCATAGTTCCTTGAAAGGAGAGTCACAGGTAGACAAGATAGTGAAGAAGGCGTTTGGTATGCTTTCCTTTATTGGTCAGAGCATTGAGTATAGGAGTTGGGAGGTCATGTTGCAGCTGTACAGGATATCGGCAATTCTGGTCTCCCTCCAAAGGAAGGATGTTGTGAAACTTGAAAGGTTTCAGATGAGATTTACAAGGATGTTGCCAGTGTTGGAGAATTTGAGCTACAGGGAGAGGCTGAATAGGCTGGAGCTGTTTTCCCTGGAGTGTCAGAGGCTGAGGAGTGAACTTATGGAGGTTTATAAAAATCATGAGAGGCATGGATAAGGTAAATAGACAAAGTCTTTTCCCTGGGTTGGGGAGTCCAGAACTGGAGGGCATAGGTTTAGGGTGAGAAGGGAAAGATTTAAAAGCAACCTAAGGGACAACGTTTTTATGCAGAGGGTGATGCGTGTATGGAATGAGCTGCCAGAGGAAGTGGTGGAGGCCAGTACAATTACAGAGTTTAAAAGGCATGGATGGGTATATGAATGGGAAGGATTTAGAGGGATATGGGCTATGTGCTGGCAAATGGGACTAGCTTAATTTAGGATATCGGGTAGGCACAGACAAATTGGACTGAAGAGTTTGTTTCCATGCTGTATATCTCTATGACTATTTCAAACATTCCTTTGCTTTGTATATTGCAAAGATAGGAAGGTTAGTGGATTACAGTCTAACAGATTAATGGAATTCAATGGTAGTAATTATGAAGTGAAACATTTTATTTTATAGAACATACCAATTATGCTTTGAAATGATGCAGACAGATCAGAAAGGTTTGCATGGCCAGGCTACAGGGCTCTTAAAGACAGTTCATCGAGTTTATAAGGCTAGTAAAAAAGAAGAACGCATTTCTACCTAATGAGGTATGGAAAATAAAAGTGAAGAGGTAATGATGAACATATCTAATTCCTTAATGAGAAAACAGAGTATTGAGTGCAGTATTATATTCCATAATTATAGGAGCAATAATTGAGACAGCAGAGGGGACAGTGAAAAGATGATGATTGGTACGAATAAATACAAATATGTAGAAAGGTTTGAAGGCTCTTTTCTTAGGAGAACAGTCCAGAATATAGGATAATACATCAGAAGTTTGCAAGATTATGAAAGTAGTGGACAGGGAAGACATAAATAGGTGAACTGCTTGGAAGCAGGTTCTGATGCAGTAGAATCCTTGTCATACTCTTAGTTGTAAGACTATGAAATTCACTTGCAGGCTTGCTAGTCCAGATGAAACAATGTCAATATTCATGGTTAAATTGGATTGGTCGCTGAAAGTAAAATGATGCAGAATATAGAAACATGGTAGCTAGATTAAATTAAGACCAGTTGTTCACAGAGCAGAGAAATAATAGTGTTGATGGATCTGGCAAATGACCTGTTTCCATTTTGTATTTCTTCTGTGTAATACTTAATATAATTTGTATCTTTTACCCATTGTATTTATCTCTCTTATTTATCTCCACAAAGCAGTCCTTTGTTTTCCTTCTATCTTTCCAAGAATTTACCTGTAACACAGAATTGCAAAAACTCACTACCCTCTGAGAGGAGAAATTCCTCTTCATCAAGTCTTAAATTGGAGGTCTTTCACTTGGTGATGCTGAAACAAAAACACCTCCAGATTTAACTAACACTAATTACATGAACTTTTGTATAGCAGTGAATTGCAGTCACTCACTTCCATCAAAGGTGTGACGTGGACTGGTTGATACATGGCGGCCGAGATTAAATGTGGAAGTGCACAGGTTCTGTAACATGGAGCTGGAAGTCGTGGTAGAAGAGGTGAAGAGGAAAGGGGATGAAATTGTAGTGGTCCATCATGCTGTCTGTTTCTGTCTCACGAGCAGGTAGTGGTGTGATTGCTTCCCATAAGATCCAAATAACCAGTTACTCCTTTTAGAATCCATACAGTGTGGAAACAGGCCATTTGGCCCAACAATCCCACAATGACCCTCCAAGCAGCATTCCACCCAGACCCATCCCCCTACCTTTATCCCTTTAACGTTGCATTTCCCATAGCTAATGCTCCTAACTTACACATGCCTGAACAACATGGGTAATTTAGCATGGCCAATCCACCTTACTTTGACATCTTTAAAGTTTGCACATCTTTTCTGCTGGAAACTTCTCCCCAATGTCCAAGAAGATAAAGGAGCATGATATTTATTCTCTTAAAGTTAAGTCCTCCAACAGTATCGAGAATAAAGCTTGAAAAAGTATTTTTGAAGTCTTTAGATGGTCAGCAAGTATCCTCATGTGTGTCTAAAGACTTCTTCCAATCTGCAGCCACAAGTAAACAGTAAAATTTGAGAGCAAGCCTTTAAGTTGCTCAAAAGACTAACTCCCAGTCAGCTGGTTACTATTAGGATAAGATCTATACATCAAGATCCCCTGCAGCCTGTTTAAGGAATACAAATGAGTATTTAAGTGGTATTCAGCTGCTTAATGATTTTGCAAGGTAAAAACAATGACTGCAGATGCTGGAAACCAGATTCTGGATTAGTGGTGCTGGAAGAGCACAGCCTGAACTGCTGTGCTCTTCCAGCACCACTAATCCAGAATAATGATTTTGCAGTTGCCCATCGTAGCTCAAGTTTCAACTCCTTTACCAAGATATGCTAATCTCTTCCTAAACCAGTGGTACTGTTTAAGACACTGAACTTGGCCAATTTGGAGGTCCTTTAATTCCTAATATATGCAAAATAAATAAAGTTTAATCATGAGAAATGAGTTACTAGTAAAACATTAAAAATAGTATGCCTGTGCACACCAAGCATTCCCTTTTTTTAAACAGATAAAAAAAATTAAGAACAAAATAGAAAATAAGCTAGTTTTGAATCCTAAGTGCTTTTGACCTGGGGCAGGAACATTTATAAGCATTAATATTTGACTTTCAGGCCAAAACATATTGAACTAAACGTCTGCTTGCTTAAAAGCGTTTACATGTTTTGGCACTCAAGAGAAACAATGCCATCTGAGCGCAGTCCTACCTTCTGCAATATGTGATATTAAAGCCCTTGCCATGAGTATGGATCTCACATGGCATTGCTTGTGAACAGCTCTTGAAATAAATGAACTCATTTTCTTGTAAAAGGTGTTGTCACTGAAACTATTGTGGAGGAACGTGGGCTTTCTAAATAATTGTGCACCAGAAGTTGACATTTCTGGCTTTCCAGCAAGTAAACATCAGATTGAAGATGTGAACCAATCTTTGCCCTGATTGCAAAATTGTAGCCATCTTCTGTGCTCTGAACCTAATGCATATGCATAAACCAAGAAGATACAATTGTGGATATGTTTTAAATTTACAACCACTGTCTGTGAAATCGAGAAACCTTTACCACACATGCCACTTAATCTATAATTAAGCTAGAAATACTTGATGATGTTGACACTGGAGTAGAAAAGCATGGAAAGTCCTCCATTCTGAAATGTTTGCAATCCTTACATTTAATGTCCTTGTTTTCATATAGAATGTATTTTCATGGAAGATTTTTTTTTAGAGAATGTAGTGGATACATTGTTTCATCTGGCATCACAAAATACTGCTTTAGTATAGGCAGAAGTAAGTCATGTGATGTAATGCTGTCAATTTGCTGACTGAGTCCAGCTCCAGTTCCCTCAAGGCACACACTACCCTGACACACACCAGCCTGACAGGCAAATGCAGTATAACTCCTTCACTGTTGCTGGCTGTAAATCCCAGAACTCTCTATCTAACAGTAACACTAGTGCACTTACATGGCAAGGACTGCTGCATTTCACCACCCTGTTCTCAAGGATATTTAGGGATTAACAAAAAATGTCACCAATAATGCTCATGTTAAGGATATCTTAATTCAGTATTTAATTATGTTCTGGTAATGGGCATTATTTACTTAGATCTTATTGTCACATGTACAAGTATAAAAGTACAGGAGTACAGTGAAAAGTGTACAGTGTTGCAATACATGGTGCCACCTTAGGTCCAAGTACCAAGGTACAAAATCTTAAGAAGGTAAAAAGGAAGAAGAAAGTTAAAAGTTACTTAAACTTTGGAACAGACTGTGTCTATGGTTGTTGGCATTTTGGAAGGGTTGAAGAGTGTGGTGCTGGAAAAGCACAACCAGTTAGGCAGCGCCTGAAGAACAGGAGAATCAACGTTTGAACAGAAGCCCTTCATCAGAAAAGGTACAACTGTGGTGATTGTTTCTGTACATAAAAGATTATAATTGTGTAACAATTATGCTTCAGTTCTGTCCTCTTAATTGGTTTTCTGAAATATAACACCCACATCCATCAATGAATTAGCCATTGCAATCCAGAAAGATATCTTTATACAAAGGATTCCTAGTGGTAACTCCACATCACAGGCTTTTTGACATGAATAGTATTCAGATTATGAGTTTTGTTTCTGTATTTCTAATTCTACTCTTTCAGCAAGTATTCGAGAGAGCATCTATGGGTTACAGGAGGCAAGGTGGGGCTGCATTAAAAAAAAATTCTCAAATGTTAAGAAGCCAGGGTGATCTGAAACAAGTTGGCAGTTTAAACGCGAAAGATTGCTGCCAAATAAATTAAACAGACTCATGGTGCAAAATCCATTTGTAATCATCTTAGTTTGTGATCTCCTTTGTCTCTCTTTTGAAATGAACAGGACAAGTACATCTCGTTTGCAAATTTCACCAATTTTTCCTTCTGGGGTGGTCCCCCTATTGCCTCCAAGGCAGAAGGCTGTAAATTCACATTGCAGGCCTGCCTGTAACCTGGTTACCATTTTTACCCACAATACAGTGGGAAATATTCCACAAGTAGCTGTGAAACACAGTGTAATGTCCTGATGATAATGAAGTGCGAGATAAATGTAATCGATTGTTCTTGTGGCACCTGCATATAACCACAATGGAGCCATTGTTTGATTTCAGTGCTGTTATTTCTTATGATTGTAAAGTTTCTCTGGCTTGGAGTACTGGACATTCACCTCCTTGATTCTTGTTAAATTCTTTTGCTTGGAGGGATATTAAATTTTGTAGCTATCTTACTGTGAAAACCAAAACTAGTCCTGCTTTCTCATGTAAAACAAAGAACTTTAGATGTTGGAAGTGTGAAACAAAAATAGAAATTGCTGGAGGAGCTCAGCCTGTCTGGCAGTATCTGTGCAGAGAAAACACAGTTAATGTTTTGAGTCTAGTGACCCTCAGAACTAGTCCAGCTTTCTATCTTGCTTGAATAGCAAGGCCATTGAAAATTTGCTTACATTGTTGAAGTTGCATGGAATTTGCCAAAGACTGTCTGTCTGCTGTTTGTAAATTAAACAATCTTCCCTGTCTCCCTCTAGCTATAGATATCCTACCCCATACCTGACTCCTCTCAGAGTGACTGTTTCTAGGATACTACAGTCTAGCATATGGCCCCTGACTATGCTCCCTACATTTAGCAGTAATGGGAAAGTGACAAGATCAAGTAAGCTCCATAGTGCCTCAAATCAGTAGCAGAGAGAATCTATCAGAAGATATTGCAAACAGTAATTCTTGTGACTGGCTGTTATTTTAGCGTTCCCTTGGGCCACAGCCAGAGCCGAATTGCTTGAATTTTGTTTTTCGATAGTAGCTGCTTCAATGCTTTCACTACTAACAAAGCATTGCCTTTTGTTGCAGGTTAGGGGTTCAAATGATTTAAGCAGTGATAAGATTCTGAGATACACAACTCAGCACAGAGCTGCTTGAACTAACCAGGATTCCCTGGCGAGATGAAGTTATAGCTGGTTAATAAACCTGAAATTGAGCACAATGAAGGTGACCCTAACAACATTTCTGATGAAAGCCATTTGCCCTTGCTCTCTGTCTGTGTCTTCCTTTTTTATGTCCATTCCTACTGTAAGGAAACAAATGGAATAGATGACAGACAGGGTAACATACCTTTGTTAAAGAAGGACTAAAATCCATAAGCATTCATAATTCTATTCTTTAACATCTTAAATGTGAAACAGATGGTCTGTGTTGAGTGGCTTAACATTACAGAAATTTAATTATATATTATAAGTTGCTAAGTGGTGTATTGAGTTTGGCTGAATGTTAGTATTAAATAATTTTTGCACTTGGAATTGTTTTGTAATGGCATTGAGATGTTGATTTCAGTTCCTCCTTAATTCATGGACTGTGTGCACTGAGAGGCATGAGTTTCTGGCATAGATCTACATGGGACTGAACAAGTCAATTCCCAACCTACAGCTCTTTGAGCACATGATGCAGGACATCCGATGTGATAGTGGATCTGGAGTGCAAGATCTGATTCTGTTTCTCCCTTCATTCTGCCTCACCATTTAAATACAGAACAACCTTGGTTATCCGAACATCAATTATTTGAATTTCGGATTATCCGAACAATCAGTTATCTAAACAAAATACTCCCCGCCTGTCTCACTCTGATAATCAAGGTTGTTTTGTATTGTGACTCAGACATGTGATATAGCTTGATGGACAATTGTTCGTCTTTCTGAATAATAGCAAGCAGGTAAAACGGTCACTTTGCTACATTCTCGGCGATTTTCAGAATGCCTTTGAAGTGTTTAAATTGTCCTTCCCTGAAACATTGGCCATTTGAGAGTTAAGACCAGAGTTGGTTGGGAAGGTGGTTTTTGATCATTTGGATACAGAATAGAATTTTATGGTGCCCTGCCAGCAGGTTTGGAGATGGGAGGTAGTATGCCCTCACCTGGCATGTCAAACATTTTATGGCAGTGGGCAGAGGGGTCAAGCAGCCTGAATAGAGTTGGGCCCACTGAGGCTCGCTAGTGGCCAAATAATGGCAACTGAAATGCCTCATCCCACCCCCATTTCACCACTCTACTCCATTCAAGAGGTAAGGCCCACCCAGTCTGCTTGTCTGGATGTTCAGTTTTGTGAGCAGATCTTGCCAAGTTTCTCCTTGTGATCACCAGAAGTATCCATCCCGAAATCACATCTCTCTAATTCTTCCAGAGGCACTGGCCTCTCAGACTCTCCCTCACTCTCTCATTCCCTTTACCAGGTCCTGTCAGGCAGGTCCTACCAATATCTTGAACTTCCCTTCAACCCCTCCGTGACCCTGTCTTCTTTGGGGAGTGGCTGTAGTAGCAGCAGTTGCCACTACTCAAACTGGGCGCTGCTGGAAATTTGGAGTTTCGAACCAATTCAGTTCCCTTAGATAGTAGTTCATATCTCACTCTTTGCCAATTAACACCCCACCAAAGGTTGAATAGCTGCACAGTGTTGGCAGGGGTATAGAGTCACACAGATGTACAGCTTGGAAACAGACCCTTCAGTCCAACTTGTTCATACTGACCAGATATCCGAACCTAATCTAGTCCCATTTGCCAGCACTTGGTCATTATCCCTCTAAACCCTTCATCTTCATATACCTATCCAGATACCTTTTAAATGTTGTAATGTACCAGCCTCCAACACTTCCTCTGGCAGCGCATTCCATACACGCACCACCCTATGCATGACGCAGTTGCCCATTAGGTCCCTTTTAAATTTTTCCTCTCTCACCCTAAACCTATGCTCTCTAGTTCTGCACTCTCCCACCCCACAGAAAAGACCTTGTTTATTTACCGTATCCATGCCCCTCATGATTTTATAAACCTTAATAAGATTATCCCTCAGCTTCCGATGTTCCAGGGAAAACAGCCCCAGCATATCCAGTCTCTCCCTGTAGTTCAAACCCTTCAACCCTGGCAACATCCTCATAAATCTTTTCTGAACCCTTTCAAGTTTCATAACATTCTTCCTTTCGGAGGGAGACCAGAATTGCATGCAATATTCCAAAAGTGGCCTAACCAATGTCCTGTACAGCCACAACATGACCTCCCAACTCCTATATTCAGTACTCAGACCAGTAAAGGAAAGCATACCAAATGCCTCCTTCACTATCCTATCTACCTGCGACTCCACTTTCAAGGAGCTATGTTCCCTGTCACCTCCTCAGGTGGGAGGATAAGAAACCCCAACATTTAAAATAAATCTTGCTAACAGCATTTAGCTTGTGAAAGTTTCATGGCAGGTTTACCTGAATGCTTGTGGAATGGGCTTTGAGAAGGATAATATCATTAGTTCTACCCCTGAATCCAGAGAATTTGGGGGCGGGGGTGGGGTGAGAGGTTGCAGGTGGAATCTTTCCAGCACTCTCATGTTCTACTGGTACACAGTCTAAGTACCGCCGCAGCACAAGCATATAGGGATGATAACTACTCTGTACAGGAGTTTTGTTGAACTGTGGAAGACTTTGTTATCAAACACTCACTTCCATGATTTGAACTGGTGAAGGAGATCCATCTTCAACCTCTACAAAAGGCAGATAACATTTCACCAGCTGATTTGTGGAGCAGTGATCAGGTAGTGTTAGTACCTTGCTTTGTGGTCACAGCAAACATGGATCAAATCTGAGTAAGTGCAGAGAGAAATCTAAGGGAAAGTATCGATAAGATCATCAGATGTTCTATAGAACATGAGCTTCATAAGGAACTAAGACTGAACAAAGGTGTGACAGAGGGCAAATGTTTGGAGCATGAATGCTGGAAATATCACAGCGTAATGATATTCTGGAGTTCTTATGCAAAACCTTTGGCAATTGGAAAGGATCATGCAGAACATTTCCTCATGAGAATAAGACATTAGGATTTAAAGGATTAAATTATAAACTCAGATTGCAGTGGATTTAACAACAAAAACAATGAAGAACCGCAGATGCTGTAAGTTATAAACTCAAGCATAAATTGCTGGGAAATTGAGGTGGAACTGGAATTCTGAGGAAGGGTCACTGGCCTCAAAACGTCAACTCTACTTTTTCTCCACAGGTGCTGCCAAACCTGCTGAGTTTCTCCAACAATTTCTGTTTTTGTTGCACATGGACTTGTTTTGGGTTATCTTGAGTTTAAAATTTGAATGAGGTTGTGATATTTTTTGGATGACTTCTTTTGGTACCTTGTTGGAATTGTCGCCTCTACAAGTATATGGTAATGGTTGTTTACAATAGTTTGCTGCGACCAATCCTCCCTTGTCTTCACTTTGACTCTGTCCCATATAGTGGTGAGTGATTAACCACCATAAAGTATCAATAGAGGAGGCACCATTCTTAGATAGCAAGAAAGTTTATTATATGATAGAAATAAGTACAATTACACTTGGTGAGACAAAGTACGAGGACTTTAGGGAGTTGGTGTAGATACATCTGCTCCCTCTGAAAGCTCAAATAGAACTCGTCTCCACCCACAGACTGTGTGTGACATTGTCAGAGTAAGCAATATTATGAATTATGAGGACTGAATTTCAGACCTATTATCTTACACAATCAACATGTACAGAATGTTCAAAGAATTCAATAGCACAGATGCAGAAAAAAAATTTCTCTAGTGGCTACACCAGAATAATTTTAAAATTAGAAATGAGTGTATATGGTTTCATGTAAAATGTAGTGAAGGCAACAATACTTGCCCCAATTCTCTGACCTAGTTTGCTTTTAAATGCTGCTCAGGAAAGGAGGCGATACGCGGCCTGTGGAGAGGAAGGTTAGATGTTTTCTCATTCCATATGCTGTGGTTTTTCTTTTGTCAAAAATGACACTGCTCATTCCTCTGATTCTACAGAAAGTCAAAGGATATGAGTTTGATGTGCAGGAGAGGAGAAATGGGGATGGTCTGTCAGGTCCAAGATAAGGGCTTACAGGGAGCTGGGTAAATTTAAAATTGATTATTTTATTTATTTCATCTTGGTTTGTGGGCAACATTAAATGATGGAGGTAGAGGTTTTACTCAATTAGGATGGCTTTTTTCTGAAGCAAATCAGCAAATCCCATGGAAATGTTTTTAGAAATTTATATGCAAGTTCTACTCAGTTTGAATAGTTTCCATGATCATAGAATCCTTACAGTGCAGAAAGAGACCATTCAGCCCATCAAGTCTCCTGACTTTCTGAAAAGCATCCCACCCACACTCAGCAGCCCCCTCCCCCCCCCCCCCCCCCCCCCCCACCTCCACCACCACAAAACACATCTCCATGACCTTGCATTTACTAGAGCTAATCTACCTAACCTGCACAATTTAGCATGGCCACCCAATTTGCACATATTTGGACCGTGGGTGGAAATCAGAGCACTGGGCAGAAGCCTTACAGGTGCAGAGAGAACATGCAAATTCCATAACCGTAGTTGGCCAAGGCTGGAATCGAATCCAGGTCCCTGGCGCTGTGAGGCAGCAGTGATAACCATTGCTTTTATACTGGTTCAAAGTACGATGAGCTAGAAATCTGTACACAAAATCTCCTGTTATAATGAGCACACTTCCGTGAGCAATTTGAGCTAGGATTGACAATTGCACTGTAAACTGGAAAGATTTATTGCCCCATGCAGACATATTCTGATGGTGTTAAGTCAAACACAAGCTGTAGAACTGAAATTGCAAGCCAACCAAACCCAGTTTCGTTGACAAATATCTTGCCTGAAAGACATTATTATATTGCTGCTATCATGCATCTTCATGTTCGAATTGGATATTTCACAAGCACCCTCCTACTCAGTGCACATTGTTTGTGGAGGGTTTGAGTAAGCCTTTGCTGTAAAGGGACAACAATGCACAGTTTAAATATTATATCACATAGCTGTGAATATAGATGAGACTGGAGTTGATTTTTGCCTTCAGGTCTAAATTAATACTAATTTGGTTGGTATTGCTTTAAAACCCACCTGAATTTCAAGTTTAAATAATATTAACTTCTCTAGTGTAAGCTCATTACCATAATTATTCAAAACTTCAGGTGTAAACTCCTTGTGTCTCAGCATGACACAGTATTAGGAGTAAAATTACAGTATGTTATGCTTTTAAGTGTTTGATCATTGCTGAATCCTTCTGTCATGCAGTTGCACTTAAATCCTAATACATTTTAAAATGTGATGCTTGCAAAGTGTTCACCAGCATTACTGCTAGCCAGCTCTTTACATATTTATTCATATCATTACATTTTCTATTCCAGCTTCCAGTGGGCAATCAAGCACTTACACTAATCTTCTGAATAAGTGAGACATGTGCACTTCCCTTTCTGGATGTGGGTGTGAGGGCAGTGACAAATAGACACACAACAGTTTTAGTACTGTTTGCTTTGCCTGGTTTTTCTCAACTGGTCATCCTCAACTTTGGCTCAGTGGTTAGCACTGCTGCCTCACAACGCCCGGGACCCAGGTTTGATTCCAGCCTTGGGTGACTGTCTGTGTGGATTTTGCACATTCTCCCTGTGTCTGCGTGGGTTCCCTCCAAGTGCACTGGTTTCCTCCCACAATCCTAAAGATGTGCAGGTCAGGTGAATTGGCTATGCTAAGTTGCCCATAGTGTTAGATGCATTAGTCAGGGGTAATTATAGGGTAGGGGAATGGGTCTGGGTGGATTACACTTCAGAGGGTCGGTGTAGACTTGTTGGGCTGAAGACCCTATTTCCATGCCGTAGGAAATCTAATGTCAACTCCCTCCAAGAAAAAAATCAGAGATCGGAAAGTTCCAGTGAGGAAAACCTATGCATGGCAGTAGCAGGAGAGCAGGCAAATGTGAACAATTAAAAGAAAGGATGGGATCCCTGCTGGAACAGCGGAGGTAGGTTTAGGTCAGTGGATGAGCTGTACATGGGCTCTTTCCCATGGCAATGCATTCCCATCCTGCTACCAGCTCTTCAATGTTTGAGGCTGCAGCAACAGAGGATCGGAGCTGAGACCTGGGAAAGCTCCCCACTCACTCCCCAGATGACTAACTATTATCTGGAGTTCCTTCTGCTCGATCTGAGTGGCTACTGGGAGGTGGCTTCCATAAGAGGTTTCAAGAGAGAGCTGGAAATGGATAAGAAGGTAATGAAGTTAGACGGCTAGGGAGATAACTAACTGGGTAGCTCTTTTGGGAGCCAGTGCAGACACAGTGGGTCAATGGCCTTGTAGTGCTGTAAAATTGTATGATTCTATAATTGTAAGGATCAAAAGAAGATCTTGGTATCCATCTCTCCTGCCCTGTGGAGGGGCATGTGACTGGGGAGAAAACTAGCATTGCTGCTGCTGTTAGTGCTGCTGCAGCTGCTGCGGTTTATGGCAGTGGCCTGGTTTCGATTCTTGTTCCTCAGAATGGACGTAAAGTCCAGTTGCATTAACTGCTGCCATGCTGTATTGCAGAATGACATCAGGGAAGTGCTACTGAAGGTGAGTGAAATGTAAGACTGGTGAAAATGCCTTCCAAGAGGTTGGCAATCACATTCCGAGTAGTAATAGCACTCTGAGAGAGGTATTTTGAACAGCAGACTCTCTCCTGGCCATGGCTGGAGCTCTTCAGTTTCACTCACCAAAACCTTCCCAGCTTGTGAGCTTCACCTAAGGTGCCCTTCTTACAGCACCTTCACTGAGGTGACCATAATGAGGTACAGACATAGTATGAAAGCCTGTACACACTGTTGGAAAAGAAAGAATACCAAGTTAACAAGACACTAAATTGCCTTTTAATTGCCTCAGATGTATTCCCACCAGAACCTCAGCCCTGCCTCCCGGGGAACCCAACCCAGGTAACATTGAGAAAGGGCAAGACATTAAGATCTTTTGCGACAGTCATTTTCCAAGACATTTTCAACCATCAACCTGTTTCTAATTGGCTTTAAAAAAAGCTGCCCCAAATCTCATGTAAGTGACAACAGCTAAAAGTGGAATTATATATGTTCTCTTGATGCTTTTTCCATAGTCTTTAAATAAATATGTACATACATCTCATTGATGTCATGAGAGTCCATTATATTTATGTATTGCACACATTGGCAGAAGTCTGGTTGTACAGATCTCATGTCTATGAGTTCAGGGAATGGTGACTTTAAGCTTAGAATGTAAATGAAGAAACAGCTTCATCCCATTATACTTAACTGCTTGCTGTGTCTTTTCACTGGACAGGAGGACAAAAATGATCCAGATTTCATGTGCAGAGTTCTCCTGGTATTAAACTGGATGGAAATTGAATCCGGGCAGAGCATAGTCAAATTGAAGCTGTGCAACAATGTAAAATGCACAAATATTTGCATTAATATTGCTTGATTTCTGATAATAATACAAATTTTTAAAAAGCATGAGCCATCTGTGACCTAGTATAGTCAATACGAGGCTCAGAATTAGAAGATCAAATAAAATGCACTGTTGACTGAGGGCAACGCTTTGACATTTCGTGAGAGCCTGCTGTGCTTTAGGTTTGTAAAAAAAAAATCAACAGCATTAAAGAATGGGAAACAGAATAATGGAATGAAGCAGGAAGAAATTCAGACAAGGCAAATGAGAAAATATATGGAGATGTACAAACTGTGGATAGATGGTGATAGTGTAAAGAAAAGAGATGAACATGGTTGTGATGAGAAAAAGGCAGTGTGCAGGAGTGAGAAACAATGTAAATGACAGTCAGATGGCAAGGCAAATGACGCATCAGGTTAATAACATGTTAATGGGACAAACATGAAATATAGGATGATGAGGAAACTGAGGTGAGGAACGTTATGGTTTGAGAAACGAATGCCCAGTGAGGGAAAGGAAGTAGACTTTGGACAGGAGAGAAGGATAATGAGCCAAAAGAATGAGTTATTAAGCTGGGTCAAAGGTAAATCAGAATGAGGCGGCTATTCAAAAAGGTCATTTTCTCACCAAAATATATTTCATTTCTTAAAAAAATTTAATATTACATTCCACAGTAGTTCAAATTCAACATTACTGAAGATGCAGTTCAGTTAACGTTCATTGCATACAGCAATGTAGCACACTGAGATGCCTTCATGCAAGTACAATTTAATGTTATGTTTACAATATTTATTCCAGGGCAAAGATAAAGCCCGAAGAGTTTTTGAGTTTCCTTAGTACACAATGACGGGTGCAGCTAAACAGTGTCCTATCCCCATGTGTCCTATCCCCATTGTGACTGCCCCAGGTTTTAATGAATCCATCAGCCTGTGGTCCTGGACCTTGCAAAATGCAATTCTGCAACACTTTGTTATAAACAGGTTTTGCAATGGAAGGACAACTTGTTTCAGGCAGATTAAAGAGCATCTTTCACCCAGTTGATGGCCCTTCAGCAGCAAACAACATTTGTCTGAGTGCAAATCCCTGCAAAAAACGCGAAGAGCCTGAGAGTCCTGCATTGCGGATTTGTTCACGAGGAGCCTCAGCAAAGTTCACTTTAGTGCTGGTTTGGGGCAGTTCACATTGCAGTTGATCTCGCAGATAGTTATATCCCACTTTGTAAAATGGGCTTTTCAAAAGCTCAACACACCATTTTGAATAGACTTAAATATTCACTTCATCATTGACTGAAGGAAATATGCATCATGTATTGTCAACTTAACTGCTCAAAATCCATGAAGCAAGCATTAATATTTTATGTACAAAATGATTTTGAGTTTTTTTTTCTATGTTGAGAAAAAAGTCAAAACAAAATATGGATGAAACCTTTCATTTTGATTAATGAAGGAATCCTTTCCCCATCTCCAGGTGTGAATAGGATAATAGTGACCTGAAGATTGAATTGTTGAACTCGTCTTGCCTTCCAATTTGCTCATCGTTATATCCATAACATACAGGAAATGGGCAGTCAGGTTACCCAACTTGAAACAGTAATGTTCGTCACTGGGGATCCCGATATAATTTCTGAACCAGGATGACCAGAGTCTAAATTGTTGAAAATGAAAATTAGCTTCATGATCTTTGAACAGAAAAATAGATAAAAATGTTTTGAGCAGAAGATGAAAATATACCCGTAATCTGAAAACAGGCCAATGCATTGTTCCTATCCCCTCTTTATTTCTGCAAAGTCAGAAGTACCTTTGGAATGACTCCCTGTACCATATGAAAGGGAATATATTTGTGCTAATAACTTTCTGAAACCATGGGTGTAAATTTGGGCAATGAACATTTGTTTGAGATTGTACTGAAATGGTAATCAAATAAATGAATTGTTTCCACACAATGTTATTGAGAAGCTTTCTAATAATTTCTGCTCACTCCACCATGTCTTGTTATGAAAACTGTTCTAATTTCCAGAAACTTTTGACCATGTTGGCAACAAGTGTACATAGAAAAATATCCCAAAATGCTTCAAAGGGTTGTCATCAGAAAAAAATGGACAGTGCAGGACAACATTAATATTCAGCAGGGCAAGCTGAAGATATGGATTTCAAGGACAGCTTTAAAGGTGAACTTGTTGGAAAGGAGGAAAATTCCAGGGAATGATGTCTATATGGCATGACCAGCAGTGCTGTGGGGTGATACACAAGCTGCCATTGTTATAGGAATGGAGAGTTTTGAATGGGGGGTTTGAGGGGGGTGGGGCAGGGGGGGAGGTGTGGTGTTGGTGGTGGTGGTGGGAAGGTTTGAAAAACATGAAAAAAATACAGGGATAGTCAAGACCATAAAAGAATTTCTGCTGTCATTTATTTTGCTCATTATTATCCTCCTTACTTCCTTTATTGGCCACGACTCTGAAAACAAATTGAAATAGATATTGTTATGGAGATTGTAGTTATACCGACAAGTTAAGTTTCTCTGCAGATCTGACTGAATTTAGCCGTCAAATAATTACGCCCAGATAGGGATTTCCAGTAATTTGAAAAAAGAGGAAAAGCCAATATTTCTTATTGATGTACTGCATGAAGCCAAGATTTATTTGGAATTGTGACTTGTTTTCTTGTTCTCTAGCTATAGAAGTACATTTGAACCTAATAAATTAGAACTTAGAAGCTTATTCAGCAAAATAATATGGAAAAAGACTGTAACTGTCTTAGTCCATTTACCCCAGTAACAACCCAAGGGACTTTCTCAATAGCACAATATTTATGAGGAAGAAAATAAAATTAACTTCCATAATGTTTTAGTGTTCTGGGTAATCTTTTGGTACCACAATGGTAACCACACTATGCACACATACTCAACAGATGACATTCTAGCCATTAGAAACATGTGCCAGAACTATGTACATTTGCCAGATCTTGTAATGCTATTATAATGCTGGCTCTCACATTTTCCACCTCACTGCTGTAGTTAATGGCCTCACTTAACCTCACGCAGCTGATCACTTCAGCAGAATGGACTATCCCACTGGCATTACTTCAAGAAATCATCAATTATTTTCAGATTAGCTTCTGGTTGATTGTACTGACTGTTTCTGAGTTCAGAGAAACACTGATAGTTTTCTATTGCTTTAGCCTAACGTTTGGTCATACTCATGCATTGATTGTCTGACAACGAAAGCTCCGACATCAGCTATCATAGATCTGCAAGTAATCTCATGGAGTTGATCACCATTTCCATGCTGGATAAGATGGGCCCCAAGGTCTGGCAAAGCTTTGTGCCAAGTTGGTGCTAGCCTTCTCCCGGCTCCTTAATAGTAACTACAGTGTTTCTGGTAACCCTTTAACACATCAGCATTTTAACCAGCAATGCAATCAGCTTTTATTTCTAAATAGTTCCACCACCTGTTTATCTGCTTCTTCTTGAACTGAATGCATATATGAGCTCAACACAGATGAGTTGGTACCTACAAGATATTTTCTTCTGACTGGGCTGCAAGCTACTTATGCTTCCTACCGCCCCCTCGACCATGACCCTACCCCCCATCACCAAACCATCACCTCCCAGACCATACAGAACCTCATCACCTCAGGAGATCTCCCACCCTCGGCTTCTAACCTCACAGTCCGGGAACCCCGCACTGCCTGGTTCTACCTCCATCCCAAGATCCACAGGCCTGACCACCCTGGCCGACCCATTGTCTCAGCATGCTCCTGCCCCACTGAACTCATCTCTACCTATCTCGACACTGTCCTACTCCCCCCCAGTCCAGGAACTCCCCACATACGTTTGAGACACTACCCACGCCTCCACCTCCTCCAAGACTTCCATTTCCCCAGCCCCTAACACCTCATCTTCACCATGGGTATCCAATCCCTCTACACCTCCATCCACCATGACCAGTGCCTCCAAGCCCTCCGTTTCTTCCTCTCCTGATGTCCCCAACAGTACCCTTCCACCGACAGACTCATTCGTTTGGCCGAACTGGTCCTCACCCTTAACAATTTCTCCTTCGAATCCTTCCACTTCCTCCAGACCAAAGGGGTTGGCATTGGCACCCATATGGGCCCCAGCTATGCCTGTCTCTTTGTTGGCTACGTAGAACAGTCGATCTTCCATAATTACACCGGCACCACTCCCCACCTCTTCCTCCGCTACTTTAATGACTGCATTGGCGCCACCTTGTACTCCCGCGAGGAGGTTGAGCAATTCATCAACTTCACCAATACATTCCACCCTGACCTTAAATTTACCTGGACCATCTCTGACACCTCCCTCCCCTTCCTGTACCTCTCCCTCTCCATTAATGATGACTGACTTGACACCGACATTTTTTACAAACCCACCGACTCCCACAGCTACCTGGATTACACCTCTTCCCACCCTACCGCCTGCAAAAATGCCATCTTGTATTTCCAATTCCTCCGCCTCCGCCGTATCTGCTCCCAGGAGGACCAATTCCACCA
>NC_057725.1:36848125-36871390 GCF_004010195.1 Chiloscyllium plagiosum
TCCCACTTATCTCTCCACCCTTCTGGCTCTCTGCCTGTATTTCTGATGAAGGGCTTTTGCCCGAAACGTCGATTTTACTGCTCCTCGGATGCTGCCTGAACTGCTGTGCTCTTCCAGCACCACTAATCCAGAAACAGGCTACTTATGCTTGGTGAACCACACACATGGAACCTGTTTCTCTGGCATTTGAACATACAAACAGCACAACCAGTGATTGGATTTCATCATTGTTCATTTTTGGCCTCTTTTGAACATCATGTTCCTGTATCTCTGCTTGGTCTTACATCAGTCCTTGGCTTCCCAGAAGGAGACATATAAAAAGATAGGTTTACACTGGGGGAACCAAGGAGGGATCCAGGGTTGCTTAATTTATCTACAACTTTTAAATCAGAAGATACTTTGCCATGAGAAGGTGAATTAGATGTAAACGAACAGTTACCTTGTAAGATTTCAGCTTTACTGCTGGCCATGGCTCCAGTTGAGGGCACTTCAATAATGGTGAGCACCATCACTGCGGTTGAAGTGAGAATATGCAGTAGTGCCTGTCCCCCATTGGCTAGGTATTGCTGAGAATTTTGCACCACCTTGTGCAAAAGAGTGAAAATTGTGTCTGCAAATGTAGTACACTTGCATGATATTTCTATTGTAGTTGAATCACTGGCAGTGAGTGTACAGGCTGTATGGGTTGCAGTAATTATCAGTAATGTACTGTAGTGATTAAAATCAGAGATGTGAAAGATGCTAGAAGTGTAGGAATGCAGAGGATTAGACGTGGATTCAGAGATAGGGAAGAGTAACCTCATGGATGGATTTGAAAATGTGCAAAGATTGTAAATTTGGGATATTCTGAGACTGAAAGCTAATGCACTCCCTGAGATAGTGATGGAAGCATTTACCGTTGTTATCCCCAAAAAGACATTGCGTGTGTCCAGAAAATGAAGTATTTGTAGGACAATGGGGAATGAGCAAGGAATGGAACTGATTAAGTATTTGTTTCAAGGAACCAACATAGATAACCAAGATGACACCCAAGTGTTATCTTTCCATTTTGCATTATTCTGTGAGATTGGGTAAGGAGACATAATGTTGTAGATTGAAATGGGCTCAAATTCGGGCTTGTAATTTGGGGAAAGGGCAGTAAAAAACCGAGAATTCAAAGCTGAGGAAAGAATTTCAAAGCAAAGGTTCTCGATAAAGGTGAAGGTATCATTCAATGAATGGAGAATGGAAGTCATGAAATGGTGTTAATGGTGACACTTTCACTGTGGTTTGTATAGTACAGATGATAGAAATCATAGACAAAAGAGAAGCCTTTCATGAGGGGCAATGTATCACTGTGGATCAAGTTTCAGACAACTGTGGCAGTGTTCTCATGTATTGGTGCAAGGTTCTACATTTTTTGTTTCACTTATTAAACAATATGTTAAAAGATATATAAGAACATACAAATTTCCTTTTAACAAGGAAACCCTTCCTCCATATATGTTAGGAACATTGTCAGCCCAATGTACATTGCAAAATCTCAGTAAAAGTTAGTGGCACAAAATCTGTGTAATTCAATGGAATAGAATTAATTCTGTTCTCTTGAAGAAAGAGTAAGTGCTTTCTGTAAGTTACTGAATTTTTTCCTGTTTTGTTTGCTCGAAGTTTTTAATGTAACTTACTTTGGGGTTGTACTGGCAGAAGTGAATGGTTGATTAATCATGGAGAGTTGATAGCTTAATGATATTATTGCCGGACTATTAATCCAGAGAGCCAGGTAATATTCTGGGAACCCCATGTTTGAATCCCACTATACCAGATGGGGGAGTTTGAATTCAATAATTAAACAATTCTGGAACTTAGAGCCGAATGATGACCATTAAACTGTTGTCAATTGTTGGGTAAAACCATCTGGTTCACTGACGCTCTTGAGGGAAGGAAATTTGCCATCCTGACCTGGTCTGGCCTACATGTGACTCTCAACCAACAGAATTATGGTTGATTCTTAACTGCCCTCTGAGCAATAAATGCTGGCCTAGCTAGTAATGCCAAAATCCTGAGAATGAATTAAAAAAATTTCAAAATGGCACTGACATAGTCATGAAGTGTTGTTTTAGTCCTAGTAAAAAAAACTGGCAAGTGAGAAAAGCTTCAGAAAAGACATAAAGGGAAATAGAAGCTGTTTTGCCATATAGACACATTTTCTCTGTTAAGCAAAGGAGCAGCTTCAGGCACAGATATGGATCCTGGCTCCATGTAGTTTTTTTTTGGCTGCAGCACATCCAATTGTTTTTATGGTATGCGTCGGTGAAAATAATATCAAAAATAAAAATTGGAAAAATTAATTTCTACTCCTGGTGGACCAAAATCTTGTGTTCAGAAATGTTACTGGTAATTTGTGAAACATTGAGTAATAGCACTTACTAAATAAAAAGGGGTAATTATTTTAAAGGTTTGCAACTAGTGACAGAATCCTGAAAAATAACCGCATAACAAAAATATCGTGAACTGTGTTGAAACACAGTATTATTTCAGCTGATGTGTGTAACAGATATGAAGAATGTGAAACACAGTTCAAATATTACTTGACTGACACATGAAAAGGTTTCACATTTTTAAAATTAATATACAGCTTTGAGAAAGTATTAATCAAATAGCTTAAAAGACCTGAAAGGTTGCACTGTTTCAAAATCTGTAAAAAAAAAGTGACAGAATAGATCAAATAGACTGAGCGGCCTATTCCAATTTCTATGTTGCTGTGTTTTTGGAGAATAGCATATTTAGAATTTGCTCGCAGGAATTAAAACCATAGGATCTTGTTTGCAAGGTGATGCAGTAAATTTTAAATATATGTTTCAGATAAATTTGGTTCTTGGTTAAGGTTGGGTACACATGAAACTAATATAGAAACTATACTAAATAAGTTTCAGCACAATTCGTGGGTGTTTCATCTTCAATGGACAGAATCTATTGGCAGCGTATCATCAGAATGGACCTCAAGGGTGAAAGGTTCTAATTGAAGCTACAGTATCATTTCCTTTACAATTTGGATTCCAATCTCAGGCCAATTTCATCCACTCACAATCACCTGCCTCGAATTTAAATATGTGTTGGAGCTGATTTGGAAAAGCAATCAGGCAGCTGACAGATGTAATTTATGTTGAAATACTTCTTCTGAGAGAGTTGATTGCATTCTGTTTGAAGGGCAACATGCACAGATCCTTTCTCAGTTTTTAAAGGGAGACCAATGATAGAAAGAAAATATAAAGCCTCTAATTTGCTTTAGGGATTGTTTTGTTTTGCAAAGAATATATTTAAGTTGGGTTCAAATTGGGTGAATTTAATCAAAACAGGTATTATTAGAGTTTGGACTTCCGTTAAGCATTTAGTCACCACATCAACATTTTATAACAAATGAAGTATGGTGCACTCAGTTTGCATATGAGCTAACAAGTTTTTTTTTTAAATTTAAGAAATTGTATGGTTACCTTGCTATTTCTTGCACATTGGTGCATTCGAAGGGGCTTGTGGAAACGAAGAAAAATCCTAGAAATTGTACAGAAATCACAGTAAGAAATGAATTTGATTGTCTCCCACTGTTAGTGAGTAAAAAGTACATTTAGCCTTCAGATGGAAATTGGAGGTGTTATGGATACAAAATGAAAGGAAATTTTCAAAAAAAGATGCAGGGATCTTGGAATAGAGACTGGTACACAGTCTACAATTATAAGCCTGACCATGATTCTGAAATTGTGACTTTAAATTAGAAGTTATATCTTGTGCCGCAAAATAGGCAATTAAAACATTTTAGTAAATTTCACTCATAGGGTTGTGGAATTCCTCAACTTCTTCCTTACGTGAACTATCATGGAGTATGTAGGGCTGATTTTTGTTTGCCTCCCTCTTCACCCTTTGGAATATTCATCAGGAAAAAAAAGAGCAATAACTGCATCACCTATATCCAAGCTTTTGCACAACCTTAGAAGCTCCAGGGTGTATCTGGGAAGGAGAGGACGGTGCTGGACCTCTGTAGCAGGCAAGAGCTAGCACTGTTCCTCCAGCAAGCATTGGCTCCCTTTGCAGCAATGCAAGTGTTCAAAACATCCCATCATATTTTCCATGCCAACATTCTAAACATTATAGTGTGGGGATGGAGTTGTTTCACTCAGACAGCTACAACACTTCCCTGTAATTTGAAATGACCTTGTTGCATAGTCTGCATTGTTATCTATCAATGACTCAAGGAAACACAGCAAGAACCTTTGAATGGATCCAAAGTGTTAATTGGCATTGCTGAAGTAATAGAGGACAAGAGTGTTATACAAAGGGCCATCTGTCTAAAATGATAACAAAGCCCACATACTCCCCATGTACTTGCATTTCTTAAAATCCTGTGAATTGTGATACAGGTCGTTCTGCTATAACACGTTTTGTTAATGCAAATTTTTTGTAATGTGATTGATGAATTGGGGACACTGTTTCTAAACCGCAAACATTTAAAATGTGTTGGCTGTAGCATGATTACTTCGCCAACACTTTAAGCGCTGTTTCTAAAGCATGATTTTTCTATAATGTGGGGTTGCAGAAGAATGCAACATTGCGTTAAAAAAGAACTACCTGAATTGGATGAATATTTTAACATGATTATGCTACCAATATTCCAACAGTGTGTAGCCAGAGCAACTATAATGCTGAAAAATATTTCATAGGATTAAGCTTGGTTGTTGAGTGCAGAAATCTAAATATGTTTAGCTTGCATAGACAGCAAGCTGATGCAGTACCTCCAATTTATTGTTTCTTACTAACTTAATGTTGTTAATAATGCATTCAACAGCAATACTTTACTTGTACAGTCAGCAAACAATTGGAGGGAGAAATGGGGCACACTATGTTGCAGCTATATGAAGTCAAAGGTCCTTCAAAGTGACATTTTTCTAGTGATCCAACATGAAAAATACAGGATATGAAAAGTGTAAATGGGAACCTGGCATCAGCATACTTTAGTAAAAGTTATCTGATAAAGATAAAATTGTGGTAATAAATATAATGGTTTATTGCTTTTATGATAGCCGTCTTGTCAAAATCAACATTTTGAAAAATTAATTCATAGGACACAGACATCTCTGGCAATGCCAATACTTACAGCCCATCCCTATTTGCCCTTGTGAAAGTGCTGATGAGCCACTTCCTTGAACCATATACCCATACTGTTTTTGCAGTGATTGTAATGAGGTCAGGGAAAGTATAATTATATACACAGCATGATTGGTTGACTCACAATGAACAAATTGCAATTAACAGGATCATACTGTATTCATATTTGTTTTATCCAGTGTTGCTGATGAATGTAGGAATCAAAGAATAAAATGGCAGCATAGCTATACAATAGGAATGTGACTCATCTCTTCACTTTTCATGCACTATTCAAAATGTGAAAGCAATTTCTCAAAATGAACAGTGTAAAAGACTAATAGAAGTAGATATTTAGAGGCGCCCTCTTTTCAGGTTACACACAATCCACTGATTATTGAGTACCTTTGCAGTAAAAGTAAGAAAATTATCACATTGCTGTTTCCCTGCACCAACCTCATGCCCTGTCAGGGTATGACCTGCACATTACATGTGCAATCACTCAGTAAATGAGAATTGACTCTAATCCACAACTAAGAATTTGGGAAGTATTTTACTTGTTTGATCAAAAAACTATTTTAAACTTTTATTTAAAAATATCTGTGTGGGGAGTGTATGCAATGGAAAAATCATTTGCAGGATTAGTATATGGGGTGAGATATGCATTTATTGTATGATTATCATATATCAGCGGGATGCATGTATAATTATTGTGTGGGTTGTGTTTATATGTGGGAGTGATGATTTCGTGTGACTATGTGCAGGCTTCGCTTAGATTTATGCAATTGACACCTCAGATAGGACCTTCACTACTTGCATCTGCCATTCTTTTTTTTTGTCATTAACACTGCTGTGAGATATATTCTTGGCTTTAATTTGCAATGTCATTGATGCTGAACCATTTATGACTGACACATCCCTTTGGCTCCAAGTCATTCCTCAGGCAGTCTCTGTCATGTTGGTATTTCCTCAGGAAATAGCTTGTTCTTTAAAGAGACTGGTGTGATGTTCATATAGGTTGGAACTTGTGACATTTGCTTTTTGTACATTAAATTTGTTCATCATCATAACAGTAGAAAGTGAGTATCTTGTCCTAAATACTTAACATCTGAATGCCCCAATTCAATCCTGCAAAGCCACTGTACAGTTCCTCCAAGAGAGCTCCAGCCACCAGGTCATTCAATGCCCCCTCTATTAATAAAATCATAGAATCCCTACAGGGAGGAAAGAGGCCATTCAGCCCATTGAGTCTGCACTGACCCTCCAAACAGCATCCCATCCAGACCCACTCCCCAATCCCATCCCTATAACCCCACATTCACCATGGCTACCTAGCCTACACATACCTGGACTCTATTTACCATGGCCAATCCACCGAACCTGCACATCTTTGGACTGTGGGAGGAAACCAGAGCACCAGGAGGAAACCCACACAGGTGCCTTCTGTGTATGTTGTTATGTGTCATATCCATGGGTTTAGGAATACTGAGAGGATGGGATCATGGATAGTGAGGTTCATTAGCATCCTAATCCCTAAGATATTGGAAACATTGGTGACTGCATATAATTTGACTAAACCTGCATGTAGACCTGATAAATTTTGTGTTAAAGGTTGAGGGGACCTTCTCCATCTTTTCATATGAGACCTCGAAATGATATTGATTCCCTTAATTGTGAGTACTAAATTCTATCCACTAGTGTTTTACTTCACAGATCATAGAAGCAACTATAACTATTGGTTGTCACACAATGACAGATTGAGGATATGCTGCCTACAAAACATCTGATCTAATTTTTCTTTCTGTTGAAGTCTAGTCAATACTGGATAGCTAACTCTTTATTACCAGCTTTTAGTCCATGCTGAAGGTGAAAATTAATCTCATTTTTAACAGGTGACAAGTATCTTTGTTTATACATACTCAGATTTTGATTTGTTATTTTAATGTGGGATTGATTGGAATTCAAAGATCCCAGGGGACTTCTAGTTTATGAACACTGTCAATCCTTACAGTAAATGTTTTGTCGAATACAAAATACAATAATTACTCTATTACATTGAAAACCAGTCAGCATTCACTTGAATGCCATGGGTTGAACTTTTACTGTCTTCAATCAGTGCAAGTTGCATCAGGTGTTATGGAGGGATTTTTGCTGAGAGGACCTGCAAGTTTTCTCACCATATCTTAACAAACTCGTCTTGTTAACTATCTACACCACCCTTAAGGCACCTCTCATGTCTGATTCTATCCCCATCTTACCATGCTCCATTCCTGGAATAACTCGCCACTCAGCGAATATCCACCAAAAGCAATCTTTGCATCAATGCCATCCTAGAAAGGCCGCTGGACAATCTGGTGTTGTTCCTCCCCAGGAAGGTAATGCCACAGTAGCCACATCACTCATTGCAGTATGCCAGACATTTCCTCACACATACCCTATTTTCTCAGCTTATTGTGTCTACTCATGATCACAGACATTTTATCTGTCCATAGCTACATCTGGTCTGAACACCCTTTCCGAGTCACTGCTATTCTGTCTCAGTGGATACCTGCGGCTTGTTAATGTCCAGAGGAGAATTTCACAGACAGGCAAGAATTCAGATAATTCCAGTCTACAGCTTGTATTGACAGCCAGCAAAAAGGAACACAAAGAAAAAAAGTTGAGGCTGCAGTTCGCCCTCACGATGCAAGTGCTGGTGTTATGACAAAGACTAGTGCACAGTCTATGATTGTTTGCTGCACTTGACTGTAATCTACAGGAAATGGGTGTCAGTCAGTTGCTGTCTGGCTTGTAATGCCTGACATCTATCATGAACAAGGTGCAATTCCTCTTCTCCAAAGTCATCATCATCTACTCAGAAGGCTGCTTCCATTCACCAGTTCCTCAGCATCCAGCACATCGACTCATTGCCTGCTCCAAATGAGCAGAGAACAGCACACTAGAATGATGCAGTACGCTCTGTCCAGATGATACCAGAGGCGCCTTCACCCAGACCAGTCCAAGCAGCAGAACAATATCTCCAGCAGCCCCATACTGCTCCATCATGGCCCTGGTTAAAACATTGGCAGCCATTGTATCAAAGCTCTGCATCAGTCAGAGCATTGTACAATGGTATCATGAGCCATTGTTGCTGTGGATAACCCTTGTCCCCAGTAACTAGCCTTATAAGGCACCTGGACCCTCAATCGCACCAGGTACATGAGGCTGCTCCAGGATATAGGACTCCTGGAAACTGCTTCCAAAAAGTGTAATGGTGATCCCAGATCATAGTAGAATCCCACAACTTGTTGATGAATCCCACAACTTGTGATAGGGCCCTCTCAGTGCCATGTGTATACATTTGATAGCACCCTGCACCGGGGTGTTTCCAGCTATGTTTCCAAATCCCACTGCCTTGGCTACAGCACTGACCTTGTCACAGGGTAACAAAATGAACCAGTGTGATCTTGTACAGATGGCATTAGTCACTGTCCTGATGTATCTTGGGTGCATGGCTGAGAGATCCCACACAGGTCTCTCATTATTCCCTGAAAGGAGCCAGTCACAAAGCTGTCCAAGTTGGCTTCCACCTTCACAGCCCTGGGAGAGGCTGGCCTCCCACTCCTGCAGCCCTCAGGTCCCATTCCAATATTTAGCAAAGTTCTGTTGCTGTGAAACAATGGTGTCTCGCTCATGCCCAGGAAATGAAGTCAGGGCCAAAAAGCCTCTGGGCTTCTTTCAGACCCCAACCATCCTGAACAGAGCTCAGCAGTGACCTCTCCCTAAACTGGGTGCTCCTCAGCCTCTGGGGAGGCCTGCCGCTGTTCCTCTGCTTGCTGTCAGCCCTCGTCCTCCTACATCCAGCTTCTTATGTAGGCAGTCACAGCAGCTAACATGCCACCGGTGGCTGGGCACTGGACTCTTGCTGGAAATGCTCTGCAATGGGAATGGAAGAAGAAAAAGTCTTCTTCAGTCTCAGAAGAGCCGTTGGCAACGTATCAAGTAGATGAGGCTGAGCACAGTTTTCTCCACACATAACGAGACACCTTACAGCTGATAATGAGGATCATGCCTCCATTGTTCATTCAGCTTCAGCCTCAGTATGTGCAGAAAGGCTGAGTGACTAACACATTCCATCCAAAAGGGAGAACCTGCTGTCTCCAACCCACTTCCCAACCCAGGCCCACATCACTCAATCAATTTCTCTCTGCGTTCATTAAATAAGACAAATGATGAAATAATGACCTCTACCTCCTACAGCATATTTGGAAGTTGAATTGATCACCTTTCTAAGTCATTGCTGCTCAGTTCAGCATCATCGAGGTGCCAATGTTCATTTTGCAAGCACCTACAGCATGGTGCAAATTTCTTTGATCAGCATTTTTACCCTGAGCACATTTACTCTCCTTGCATTGCAAATTTTGTTGAAGTGTTTGCAAGTGAAATGTAGCTGAAGTTTGCAAATATCTGGATCATGTGTTTGCCCCTTCATTTTGAGTGTCCGACAGATTTGGATCATAGACTTTCACCCATCAAACTGACACTGACTCCGTCCACTCTGGGCATTGTCCCAGCCATTTTCTAGTAGCTTCTAGTGAACACCAAATGTTGGCCGGGAATGCACCCCATGTTGGACGCTGTGTGTCCCCTTTTACTTACCCCCACCACAACAGCCCATTTTCACCCATTTCCCCCATAAGGAGACCATCCTACTTGAACTTTGTTTCCAACTACCTTCCCTGACTCTGACCCCAACATTGCACCTTAACAATCTACAACCTGTTTCTCTTGCTCCTCCATGATAATGATCACTGTTGATGACATGGTGGCGGGTTGCAACTGGCCATCAGCTTATATCGCTAGTTATCTGCTCTGATTTCCATTCAAGGATTCTCAGTACTGTATATAGCTTGTTCAAATAAAGAGCTGAATATTAACAAGGTGAGTTGCAGCATTCGTCAGGCGTTTAACAAGCAATTATTGCCCTTCAGTAGCAACTCTGCCTCGCGAGAAACTTGCCTTGCCACTCAGCAAATGCATAAATGATAGAGTGAGAGGTACCCAACATTGTAATAGGTCTTGCTAGTCTTCTCATCAAATTCTGTTACAAATCTTGTCATAGCCCATGTGGCTTAGACCCCTATAGATTTCCACCCTATCTTCTGTTGTTAGGGTATGATCAAACTAGGAAAGTTGCGTTTTTCCCCACTCTTACTACCCCAGAGAAGGTAGTATTGAATCTTCATTTTATGAAGTGCTCACACAATGATTTTAAATAGGCAATTCCAGGTTTCTAACCCAGCAATGATTACAAAGGAATGGCAATATATGTCCAAGCCAAACTTGCAAATGTTTGTCCTCTTATGATGTTTGACTTCTTCTTCCCCTCACTCATGAAGGTCACAGGGTGGGGAGATTACAAATGAACTATCAGATTGTAAAGTTGCACTGCATCAAGGAAATCTAGTATACGTACTTTAAAGCCTTGTACACTCTCTTTAAGAGTACAGACAGAATATATCTCTTTCTTAAATTCTTTGCTCTGGAATTGGATCATGTTTTATATTCACTTTCTGGTGTGATGATGAGTTTGTTATAGTTCTGTTTGGCTAGATCAATATGAGCTAATACTGACTTTTATTGCACTATCTTAACTGTTTTGCTGCTTTTAATTTGTGCGAGTGTTTTTGCCTGTTTTATAAATAGGTTTGCATTTTCGTGCAGTTTTCATTTTCCCAAGCTATTACATGAGAAAGATTGATTCTCGGGGTAAATAAATTAGCATGTACTGCCAGTGGGACAATTCAGTGTTTCAGTCAGTACATAAGACTTCTCATCAGCAGCACAAAGTTACCCTTCAATTTTGAAGCTTTATATGTGTTAAATTGATCTTGACTTGTTCTTGCAGTCAGGAAGCTAGCAACAATGCCCAGGCATAAGTATACCTGTGAATGAAGCAAACTGTTCTAATCCCTTCAGAGTTATTTCAAGGAAATCCTTTCAATATTGGTGTGGGATTTAAGAGTATAATTACTGCCATTTAAGTACATCTTGGTTGAATATAACCTTTAGTGCAATCTGATGCAATGTCAAAGGAGCTATATTTATCAATCTATCTGCTAACAACCAGCAGTCGTCATTACTCGGAGAAAGGAGGACTTGCATTTATTTAGCAACTTTCAAATGTCAGGATGTATGAGCATGAAGTGCTTTATGGAAGCAAACAGTCATTGTAATGTAGGAAATATGGCAGCCCTTTTGTATATAGCAAGTTTCCACAAACAAAAACATGATAATGATCAGTTTTTTTGTGAAGTCATTTAAGAGTTAAATATTCATGGACTCGGAGAAAGGGCAGAAAGTCTGATTGCTGGCTGGGGATGGGAAATGGGGACCATGTTGAGGGTGTGAGGGGGTGGTTAGAGGTGGAATTTGAGAAAAAAAATGATTACATTGCGATCCTGTTCCCTATTGACTCCTTTAAATTCTAGTGAACAAAACATAGATTCGTTTTTAGCCCACCTCCTTCATGTAAACAAAATGTAGCTGGAATGTTCCTAGGATTTCCATGGGAATTTCAGTCCATCCATTTACCTGAAAGGCCCAACTTCAAATTCAGTTACAGCAATGGCAAAGGACTCAAAACGAAGGCATTTAACCCTGAAGGACCTCAGCTGTGTTCTAGAGACTGACTATAATTTGTGTCCAGAGAAATCTATGCTGAGGCAGAGCGGAACATCCACTCACTGTTTATGATGAGGGTGCAACCATTGGCACCTTGGCTAAGAATAAATTGCCACAATGGTTGACCTTATTGTTCACTAGTTCAGAGGCCCAATTTACACAGATTGGATGCATGGTTGTTTGGCAGCTGAAGTAAAAAAAAAGCCAGTGGAGCAGACACAAGGTGGGAAAATTGCTGAGTTTTTTTTAACTAAAGCCTCACGCGTTACTTCATTATGCTGCCATTGTACATTGTACTTCTTCAGATGAAACCCATCCTTTTCTCGGGATCCCCAGGGCTCAGGGAAATCTGACTGTCCAATTCTACAAAGCTTTTTGTCCCTGACGATATTCATGATTCTCTCTTTGAATGCAGCAGCAGAATATATTTCCTTAAATAGGATAAGGACAATTATCAGTTGTCTTATCCAAGAAGCAGAAGATCAGGTATCCCTCAGGGATTTTAATCACATCTGGATGTACCAGATTATGTGTAGCATCTCAGGTGCCAGGATAAGGAATATAATGAAGTGGTTATAAAATTCCTGAGATAAAGCAGAAAAGCCATAAACAAGAAGTCATTATGGGTTGTTTTTATCAGTGTAGTTCCAGTGTTCAGTGACCTTGGGTATAACACAGAAGGATTTTAATTACTTTTAATTTCAGATTACGAGACAATTTTGTCACTCACTACTTTATGTGATATCTATTGTCTAAAATTATACTGCCCATAAGTTCTTACTTATTGTTGTTACAATTATGTGTTTATAATTATATTTTGTGACTGCAGTTTTCAATTCAGGATAAATGAAGTGGATCTTATGACCTGCTCTGTGTTCTACCTGACAGTAAACCAGGTTACTTTTATTGATAGAGATCAATTGAAGACTTGGATTGTTTTAATGAGAAGAAGGTGCCAGGTATTTATGTTTGGAGACAATGACAGCTGTCTCTGGTTTTACCATGAGTGGACTCTGAGGGCTGAATCATGTGTTTTTTGACCCAAGTGGCAGTTTTGTCAAGTTTAATGAAAGGATTCTCACCATGAATCCCTGTGAGATCTCTTGACATATATTAACAAACTTGTCTCATTAACTCCACCCCGATGACACCCCTTGAACCTGATCCTAGCACCATCGTACCACTCGCCCTTCCTGAAACAACTTGCCACTGCCAGGGTAGCCCAGAGCTGGTTGGCATCCCTGGTATTCGTGCCATATTTATAAGGCAAGTACTCTTAATCCAGACTGCCCAACACACATCCTGACAAGTGTCAGGGAAGGGTAGATAAACATCCTGGTGGATGGGATATGAATGTCCTGGTGGATGGGATATTGCAGATATGGCACATTCTCTTCCCCTAGGACTGGCAGTGGAAGCTGTGACCCCAGCCCCTGCCAGCCTGGTCTGAGTTTGCCATATGGGTCAGTGTAGCCTCAGCCAATGTTGGAAGGAATGCATACCAATGTTGGAAGAAAGTCAATGACTCTCACCATTTCCAGAATAAGTGTAATACTTCATTATCAGCCATCTTCCGCTCCCTCCTAGGTCTTGCTGCCTCTCAGACTCTTCAGATAATGGTGTAGGTTTCGAACCATGATTCCTATCCTTCTCTGCACTGTTTCCCCACAGGACCTGCTACCTTCTGGATTCCTCAGGTAACTTGCCAAAATTCATACTGCAGCCAATGAATTCATAGATTTCCTGTGATGCCATTCTTGTTTAGTTTATTCCAATAATATTTTATTCATTAAAAAAAAGTTACATCCAGACACAAGGTACTAAGCAGTACTGTACAGGTTTTGCAGATAAAACAAAACAAATACGGGGGTTTGACATTCCCTGCAGTTGCAAGTAAATGTATTTCCTACTCATGAAGGACACTACTTAGAATTAGAATTCCTACAGTGTGGAAACAGGCCCTTCGGCCTAACAAGTCCATACCATCCCTCCAAAGAGTATCCCATCCAGATCCATTGCCCTACATTTCCCCTGACTAATGCATATAACCTCCACATCCCTGAACACTATGGACAATTTAGCCTGGCCAATTCACCTAACCTGCACATCTTTGGACTGTGGGAGGAAACCAGAGTACCTGGAGAAAACCCATGCAGACACGGGGATAATGTGCAAACTCCACACAGGCAGTTGTCCAAGGCTGGAATCGAACACAGATCCCTGGCACTGTGAGGTAGCAGTGCTAACCACTGAGCCACCATGCTACCCATAATATATTTACATATATTTTGAGGGAATGAGAATGTCTGATAACTGACCAGACCCTCACTGTATTTTGGCAGAAAGATGTTACACAGTGGTCTTTCCCCACTGCACTTTGGCAGCAGCTACCCGAAGCTTTAATGTGTCCCTCAGTACATAGTCCTGGACCTTGGAATGTGCCAGTCTGCAACACTCGGTTGAGGTCAACTCTTTGCACTGGAACACTGACAAGTTTCAGGCAGACTAAAGATTGTCTTTCACCAAGTTGATGGTCTGCCAGGCACAGTCGATGTTTATTTCAGTGTGTGTCTTGGGGAACAGACTGTAGAGCAAGAGACCTGCATCAGGGAACTGCTCAAGATGAACCTTGACAACAACCACTGCATCTTTCTCCAAACCTCCTTTGCGTAGGCACATTCCAGCAGAAGATGTGAGTCTCTAACCCCATCCCCAACCCCTTCAGCAGCTGCTTCAAGGGCAGCATGCAGAGCCCACAGAGACCAGGCATACGTGAAGAATCTCATAGGTAGTGCCCCTTCTCACCACCAGACAAACAATACCTTGGTGCTTGTTGAAATGTTCTTTCGATAAGGCATTCTGCTAAATGACTTTGACAGTCTGCTCAGGAAACCACCCAACTGGATCTACCCTCTCCTTTTTCCACATGGTCTCAAGGACCCTATGTGCTGACCACTTCCTGATGGACTTGCAGTCAAACAGGTTTTTTTTCACAAACATTTCCATGAGGGTATTGTGATACGGAATTGTCCGACTACTTGAAGTGTTCAGCGGCAATGAGACCAAACCCATCCTTTGTAAAATTGGGGACAGGTAGAACCTCAGTATATAGTGACACTTGGTGTTTGCATACTGAGGGTCTACCCACTGCTTGGTAAAGCTACACCCAAGGGTGGACATCAGGATGAGAATGGCTTTGGGTAACTCCTTTTCCAGAGTTTTGTACATGGTATCCATAGTCCATTTTGATGTCCAGATAAAGTGGATGATGGCTTGGGTGACTGCAGAGGGCAGGGGAATGAGCCAGACCAGAGCCACATACAACAATACCAAGAGTACCTCACACCTGATGATCAGGTTTTTACCTGCAATGGAGAGGGAGCAGTGCTCCCATCTGCTCAATTTTGCCTCACCTTGGCAATATGCTCCTCCCATGTTTTAGTGCATGTTCCAGCCACTCCAAACATATACTTTCAGGTAATCTGTCCTGATGGTGAAGGGGATAAAGGATCAGTTGGCCAAGTTCCCAAAGAACATGGCCTCATTCTTGCCTCGATTTACCTTGGCTCCCGTGGCCGGCTCAATCTGATTGCAGATGCTCACCTGGAGGCCTCCACTGACTGGAATAGTCACCCCTGTCCGACTAGCATCCTTCCTAATGGACTCAGCAGAGGTTCTATAGAGCACACAGACAAGGGAGAAAAGAGTGGGCAGCCCAGATCTGATCAGGAAGCTTTCTGATTCCCACCTATTGATTGAGACTGCACTACCAATGTTGTTGTAGAGCAGTCAGATTCAAATGCAGATTCCCTCCCCAAAGCCCATTATGGAGAGCACATCCCACATGTACATGTGCGATATCCTGTCAAAAGTCTTCTCCTGATGAGACAGGCATCTACTCACTTATCCTGTACGTAGACGACTGTATCCCTGAGGAGCACAAGTCTCTCAGAGATCTTCCTGCCCAGTGCACCCCAGGTTTAGTCACCAATCCCAGAACAGGTCTGACTCAGTTGGCAATGACCTTAGACAGGATTTTATCGTGTGCATTCAAGATTACCTTACAGTGTGGAAACAGGCCCTTCGGCCCAACAAGTCCACACCGACCCGCCGAAGCGCAAACCACTCATACCCCTACATTTACCCCTTACCTAATACTACGGACAATTTAGCATGGCCAATTCACCTGACCTGCACCGGAGCACCCGGAGGAAACCCACGCAGACACGGGGAGAATGTGCAAACTCCACACAGACAGTCGCCTGAGGCGGGAATTGAACCCGGGTCTCTGGCGCTGTGAGGCAGCAGTGCTAACCACTGTGCCACCGTGCCGCCCAGACACAACATTGAAACATTGAAATAGGTCGCCAAATTCTAATTTCCTTCCTCTTCCCCCTTCTGCTTGTAGATGAGGGTGTTGATACCTTTCCTCATGGGATTCATGCATACTGTCATACACCTCATGCAGATCATGACCAATTAAGTCCTACAGAGCTGAATACAACTCAGCGGGTAATCCGTCACTTCTGAGAGTTTTATTCTTTTCAAAGGATTTGTGGTGCTTGGTCACCTCATCCAGAGATAATGGCTAGTCCGCACTCTCCTGCGTGCAGTCATCTAAGACCTCCATGGTAGAGGACAGGAATGACTGGGAGGCCGTGCTATCAATGGGTTTCATGTCATACAGTCTGGCATAAAAGGATTTGCTGATCCTCAGGATGTCAGACTGAGGTGATGTTGCCATTCAAGCACATTGTTCCCAGTTGAAGAGTGGAAAAGACAAATCCTGCAGCCATCTAAGGTTTCTGGGAAATTCATCATGGTGTGTCACAGCAAGATGAGTAATTGGAAAAGGCCTTACTGTTGGTAGTGGATTTCAGGCAATCTCTCAAAATTGTGGTCCCTCTTGGAGCTGGTCACCTGAAGCTACTCTCAATGAGGGTAGTAGATGAGAACCCATTGTAAGCTGAGTTTGAAATTCCAATGAGAGTGTGATATGTGGTGAGTGTAAAAGAGGATCATTCCTCTATTTCCTGTAGGAGAACATACAAATTGCCAACAAAACAATATCTTTCATCGATAGTGTTTATATTCACCTGTTACAGCAATAGTTTTAAAATGTGAAATCTTTCCATATCATTTTTTCAGTTAGTGACTGGAAGTTCAAATTCTCTTTGTAAAAATTATTGGTCTCTTTAGATGTCATTAAAATTGTGAATAGTTACCACGACTAATCAGCAGCTTTAATTGGTTGCTTTATTATGGTCAGTTTGAAGACCCAAGTGCCTGTAGTCTCTCCAAATTGACAGTAAGCTTAGACAACAAGTCAGTTTGTAACCCACACACCATCATCGTTTGGCTTTTATTAGATTTATTTCTGGCTCCTTCATCTCTGTAGCAGTTTTAATTTTTTTATGTACCAGATGGTGTAACAACAGGGTGCAACTGGAGACAATTAATCGAGACAGCTGCCTGATAAATTGATGCTCGTGGTTTGTTGGGGGTGAAATTCTTCTTTTAAATCAATAAAAAATGTCAGAGTACGTGTTTCTTGTTTTCTCCAATTGCTCACCTAATAATGAAATTACATTTTCTCAAATTACATGATTCAAAGCTGTGCATTTCCATAATTTCATTAGCTGGATATTAAGCTAAAGAAGAAAATAGGAAATCTCTTGCTTTGCATTTGGAAAAAGAAGAATCTTGAGGTTTTCATAATATTCTGGAGACAATTTCCTTGGATACTGATCAGCAAATCGTCTCTTTGTCTGTTGTCAGCAACAACAAGGCTGGTTTTAATTCCTGGTTTGAAGCTGACACAACTGGATGACACTGCTGTCCAGGTGTTTTGAGTATGTGGTCCTGGCAAATTTTAACTGCTGAGGCCTATTTCAGCTGCTGTCGAAGTCTGAGGGAAGCCTCTTCAGTTGCCAAATGAGGGATTGGGGAAGTGGAGCTGGAAACGGAGCTGCTGTATACCTAGCTGTTCCTTTTCTGTCAGAGTGAGTTAAACTTTCCCCTTGTTTGCATAGCTGCATGCCAGGGAATTGGGGCAGATGTCATTCCATTGCCCAGGTGGATGACTGGATGAAATTTTGTGCGTGTGATTTTCTAATAGTGACATCTGAGTTCGATAGGGGGCCCTGTGTTGTGCCTGCAGCACTGGTGATTTTTTTCACAACAGAATGTCCTCCTTCACATGTACTGTATCTGTCTGGCTGCAGTGACACTACTCAATAGCATTAATTGTAAAACCTCGCAAACCAGATGGTGTTAGCTTCCTATCCTTCTCAAGATGAAATTCATCGACAAATTGTCGAACTTCTTGTAATGTCATTGATGACAGCTGCGAAACCTCAGGGGCTTCAAGTACAGAAACCTGCTGGGACTTCAGCATGTAATTCTCAAGGTGAGAAATATTGACCAGGCACAAATGCATAGTCATTAAGTGCAGCATGAGCATTCAAACAAATTTAAACCTGCCATTTCAGAAATTCACCAGTTCATCCACAAGCTGGTACCAGATTCAGATTATGGACAAACTATTTACTTGTGACTGCAATGCATTCAATAAAAAGTAACAGTAGAGTGACATTTAAATACTCTGGAGGAAGATTCTCCCTATATGATACTTGTAACTAAATGGTAAATGCATACTTTATGAATGGATTGATCACTTTGTTAAGCGTTGCACACAAAGGAAATGTTCACCCTCAAAAGTGCATTGCAGTGATTTCACTGAATGAAAGTTTTGACCTGAGGTTTATTTATAGTCTTTATTTCACTAAGTATAAATATTTCATACCAATTTGAATACATAATTTAGAAATTCTCCTTAATGATCCATATGAGAATGAATCAATTATGAACTCGTTTATGACAGAGTACTCTAGATAAAGTAATAAAAATGGAGTTTGTGAGCAGAGGTTGAACTGTTGAAAGCCCATATACAGGTAAACGTTATTGTCATAAGATCTAAAGAAATCCATTGTTTAAACAAAGTTTGAATTACAATGACCTACATGAAAAGTTTGAAGATTGGTTTTATAATTAATTAATTATCCCCATTGACAAAGGTATACACTTTTTTCACGTTTATCCTCAGAACATGGATGCCACTTATAAGGCTGACATTAATTGCTCAAGCCTCATTATTACTGAGATCAGTGGCGTGCTCCCTTGTTCTTGAGTTGTTGCAGTCAGAGTGATGAAGGTTGTCCTTTATTGTTTTGGGTTTACAGTTATCGGTTTTTGGCTCAGTGATGGTGAATGAATGACAAACATAAATCCTTGCCAGGAGGATGTGTGATTGATTGAACTTGGAGGTTAATATTGCACTTACTGCCCTTGCCCTTCAAGGTGTTGGAGGCTATGATAGGCCTTGGTAAGTTGCCACTGTGCATGCCATGTATAATACACACTGCAACCAATGTAAGTATCTGCCCTACGTGAGACGTGAGGCAATGTATTCTTCTGATGGAGTAGGCTGTCATGGTGGCTGCTTTCAGCATGTCTTTTAACCTTATATTACAAGTTAATTTTTATCATTGACAATATTCTACAAACATAACGTTGGTACCTCATTACTCCTTTTACAAAGAAAAGGCCCAGGATATAACTGACCGACTAAGTTAGTTTTGATATTGATTTGACATTTGTTTAGAGTTGCTCCTACTAAATGGTCATAAGTTCAGAAGTCTCGCAACACCAGGTTATAGTCCAACAGGTTTATTTGAAGTCACAAGCTTTTGGAGCAGTGTTCCGCAAGGATCTGTTTTGGGACCATTGCTGTTTGTCATTTTTATAAATGACCTGGAGGAGGGGCTAGAAGGTTGGGTGAGCAAGTTTGCGGATGATACGGAAGTCGGTGGAGTTGTTGACAGTGAGGAAGGATGTGGCAGGTTACAGCGGGATATAGATAAGCTGCAGAACTGGGCAGAAAGGTGGCAAATGGAGTTCAATGTAGCTAAGTGTGAGGTGATTCACTTTGGTAACAGTAATAAAAAGATGGGGTACTGGGCTAACAGTCGGATACTTGGTAGTGTGGATGAGCAGAGGGATCTTGGTGTCCATGTACACAAATCTTTGAAAGTCGCCACCCAGGTAAATAGTGCGGTGAAGAAAGCATATGGTGTACTTGGAGAAAAGAAGGTTTAGGGGTGACTTGATAGAGGTGTACAAGATGATTAGGGATTTAGATAGGGTTGGCCATGAGAACCTTTTTCCACATATGGAGTCAGCTATTACGAGGGGGCATAGCTTTAAATTAAGGGGTGGTAGGTATAGGACAGATGTTAGGGGTAGATTCTTTACTAAGCGAGTTCATGGAATGCCCTGCCAGGAGCAGTGGTGGACTCTCCCTCTTTATGGGCATTTAAACGGGCATTGGATAGGCATATGGAGGATAGTGGGCTAGTGTAGGTTAGGTGGGCTTGGATCGGTGCAACATCGAGGGCCAAAGGGCCTGTACTGCGCTGTATTTTTCTATGTTCTATGTTTCTATGTTCTTTTGTCAGGTGAAGTGCCTGACCAAGGAGCAGTGCTCCAAAAGCTTGTGATTTCAAATAAACTTGTTGGACTATAACCTGGTGTCGTGTGACTTCTAACTTTATCCACCCCAGTCCAAAACTGGCGCCTCCACATGGTGAGTTTAGCAGAAGTACAGTGAAGTTCTCTGAGGACATTCCAGATGATCATTCCTAAAAAATGCAGTTTATATCCAGTTTCTGTATTTACTACCCACTCACTTCACATTTATAAAAATAAAGCAGACTTTTCTTTGGATTGTTTTCTTTGCAGCAGTGGAATGTGGAAAGTGCTTTTCCAAGAGAATCTTTGCTGGAACTAGTGGTATTCACAATTTGGATTAATCCAACATGGACTTTGTAATCAAAAACATAATTTGCAAATTTTTGAGTGACGTCAAGTTGAGGGTAATAGTGAAGGACTACAACAACATCACAGGAGGATATTGTTAACCTTGCAGAGTGGGCAAATAATTGGAAATGAAGTTCAACAAAGATAAATGTAAGGCTGTATATAACAATGAGGTTTCATTAGTTAGATGGGGTTGAGGGACAAAGGGATCTCTGATTACAAATATTCAGTTGCTAAATGTTGAGCCATGGGCTTTTTTTTAAAATGAAACAAACCAAGCATTAAGCTTTATTTTAGTTAAATAGATTCGGGAAGTAGGGAGTTAGGCTAAACCTCTATTGAAAGATGAAGAAACACCGCTCAGGGAACTGCATAAGTTCTGGTCAACATATTACAAATGTAGACAACAGATAGGAAGGAAAGATGATTCACATTCAGATAATACCAGAAATGTGTGGCATTCATACATCAGAGAGTGATAGGCAGGTGGGGTCTCTTTTCTCTTGAGAAAAAAAGACTTAAGTTTGACCTAATAATGATTTTTCACATTATCAATTTGATAGCGTGGATACAGAGAGATTATTTCTTCATGTGGTAAAGAGGGTGACTAAAGGCCATTGATATAGTCACAAGTAAATGAACGAAGGGAATTTAGAAAAATTATTCTCACCCAAAGAGTGGTGAGAATGTGGAACTTGCTACACAAAGAGAGGTTCAAGTTAATAAAGCAAATACATTTAAGTGAAATCAAGGTAAAAATCTGAAGGAGATGGGAAATGATATGTTTAAATGAGAGAAGATGAGAGGAGGCTCAAGTGGAGCATAAGTGCTGCCATGGACTATTTTGGAGGAATAACCTGTTTCTGTTTCTTATTTCCTATGAAATCCTATGATGCATTCCTGGTTTCTTACATATATATGTCTGAGATTTCACCAGGAAATTGATCAAAATATCCTGGATTAATGGATCTTTTGATCTTAATCTCATTTTGGAAAATGATCTCCCCAGATGGGACCACAGACATGTAGATCTCACTGTGCAGGGAACTGTATATATAATTTCAGGGTCAATCTAGTATAACGCAACAGCACTGTTTACTTCTTAAATACCAAAGTGGTTGTTTCATGGCAGATGCATGTAACTGAACAAGTGTTTTAAAAAAAATCAATGAATTTAGTGTTTTTTTTTTAACTTGAGGGATGTTAGAACATGGAATAATTTCATCTTTGACACCCAGCACCTGCATCAAGTTTTCTAATGTTAGGCACATCACAGACACATACAGGATTAATACCCTGAGATAATTTTCATCAGCATAGAAACAAGAAAAGACCAAACACATTGTTTGTTTCAGATTTCCAGCGTCCTCCGTATTGTATATTTATTGAAATCAAGGAAGACCTTGTCAATCCTGCTCAAACAATAAATAAAGATAAAAGAGTAAAGGGTAGACTCACATTTCTATAGTGCACCATCAAAAGCCCCAAACTGACATTGTACTTTATTATCCACATTATCCTCATACGGTCAGAGATATCAATAAACCCTCTTTAATGTCTCATTATGATGAAACATTGTAAGTTGCCAGTGTTTGTTTTTTATTTGTCACCCTGCAAAGTACTCTAAAGCATCCCATTGTATAGAATGGTGCTGTGGAGATGTCAGTTGTTGTATTCTGTTCTTGGTGATGTTGGCTGAGGGCAGAACATTCACTAAAACCCTCAAAAAAGTGACTTGTGAGGAACATTATTGGAAATGAAATAAAAGGATCAGTAACAATGTGGATACAAGATTGGCTTCCACTGACACCCTCCTTCGACTGACTGAACTGGTCCTCACCCTGAACAACTTCTCTTTCCAATCCTCCCACTTCCTCCAAATGAAAGGAGTAGCCATGGGCACCTGCTTGGGCCCCATCTATGTCTGCCTCTTCGTAGGATATGTGGAACAGTCCATCTTCCGCAACTACACTGGCCCCAACCCCCACCTTTTCCTCCGCTACATCGATGACTGTATCGGCGCCGCCTCGTGCTCCCACGAGGAGGTTGAACAGTTCATCCACTTCACCAACACCTTCCACCCCGACCTCAAATTCACCTGGACAGTCCCAGATTCCTCCCTCCCCTTCCTCGACCTATCTATTTCTACCTCAGGCGACCGAATCAACACGGACATCTACTACAAACCAACCGACTCCCACAGCTACCTGGACTACACCACCTCCCATCCTGCCCCCTGTAAAAACGCCATCCCATATTCCCAATTCCTTCGTCTCCGCCGCATCCGCTCCCAGGAGGACCAGTTCCAAAAACGCACAACACAGATGGCCTCCTTCTTCAAGGACCACAATTTCCCCCCCGACGTGGTCGACGGTGCCCTCCACCGCATCTCCTCCACTTCCCGCTCCTCCGCCCTTGAGCCCCGCCCCTCCAACCGCCACCAGGACAGAACCCCACTGGTCCTCACCTACCACCCCACCAATCTCCATGTACAGCGCATCATCCGCCGTCACTTCCGCCACCTCCAAACAGACCCAGCACCAAGGATATATTTCCCTCCCCTCCCCTATCAGCTGTCCGTAGAGACCACTCCCTCCGCGACTCCCTCGTCAG